>NC_053166.1:149863318-150163318 GCF_016835505.1 Polypterus senegalus
CATTAGAGGCTTGGCAGAGCATCACCAGAGAAGACCCTCAGCACCTGCTGATGTCTGTGAATTGCAGTCATTGTACATGAGGGATATGTGACAAAATCCTAAATATGACAGACCTGCCATTGCTGTGTCACAAACATTATGGTGCCCCGAAATGAGGGGGCCGCATAGAAAAAGTATTGTGTGACTCAAATGTGTGCAGACAGGTCCACTCAGGTTGGGGGACATGCACTGGCACAGCACATTGCCACACCCACCACATAACAAAACAGCTCAGGATTCCGGTTTGGCAGGGTAGACACGGGGTCCAGTCCCAGCCCCCCAGAAATGACCCTCTATCTGCTGCAGCCAAGTATTACGTGGGCATCCCCTTGGCCTGGTCCAGCCACTCGGGTCCTCAACAATGAAGGTCCTATGAGCTGGATCACCCTCAGGTAATCGTGCCACATGGCCATAGTGCCGTAACTGATGCCCCCTCACAATGCAGGTAATGTGCTGCCTCATTCGGGACTCCGCGAGCAGCCCCTCGCTCAACACAATGTGTGCAAATCCCCTGAAGACAATGACAATGACAATGACAATGTCTACTTGAGTCACATCTGAAGTGCTTGATTTGTAATTTTAAACTGTGGAGCACAGCGGGGGGCATCAAGGAAAAACATGTCTTTGTCCCAAACATGATGGCAGGTGCCGTAAGCGTCTTCAGTAACCCAGTTAGTGTTTGGCACCTCAAAACACTTGGCTTTACAAGGGCCTGAAATATTGACGACAGACTGGCAGAGCCTAATGTGATTGCTACGCAGACATGAACTTTATCTGCTCAGATTCAAACAAACCTTTTCTTACCACACTATATAAATATAAAATTTTAATAATAGAGAAATGTGCTCTAATCCCACCAAGGTCCTGTCACAATTGTCTATCCAGCAACAAAAGGGCACTGGGGTATTCAGCAGTGCCATCTCACCCTGTATGCACAAGATGACCACCGCGGTAAAGCCGTCGTGACATGCGTGCAGGAGCCGAGTCGACGTGCTTAATGGTGCCATTCAAGTGCGCGGCATGCGATCGCAGTGTGTCGAAGCAGATGTCTGAGTCTGGGGGTCCCATCACAGAGTTTGAGCTGCTGGAAAGTTTAATTAAGAACTGAATGGACGGGTGGGCTGGCCGCAAATAACACTCCCCGACCTCCCCAGGCACACAGAGGACTTCATTTGGCTCAAGAGAGGAGATGTGCCATGTTTCAGCCAGCATCCCCCCCAAAGTCATGTTTTGGGTCTGTTGTGTCTAATTTTATGTCATTTATTTGTATTAATGTTTGTTTTATTTATTAAGTAAATTTTTCTTAACGTCGTAGGTTATGCCCTAAGGGGTGGGGCCACCTGTCAATCACCGCTAGGAACACCCCTCCTCCCTGTTTATGGGCGTGGCCTCCCCTGGTTCCTGTCAGTTCATTGTGATTGCTCTTGGAGTGGAGAGTTTCTTGTGTTTATGTGTCTTGTGCGATTGCGTGTGGTTTCCTGGATTGTCAACCCTGTGCTCTGGTTTTTGGATTCTGTCTTTAAACTGTTTATTGATTTTTGAACCTCTGCTCTGTTTCTGTATTGAGTCTTTGCTTACTGTGATTTGCTTCTTTTGAGTTTTTTGGCACTTTGTGTTTGCACTTCCTTTGAATTAAACAAATCCTTTTATTTTTATAAACATTTTTCTGGCCCTTTCTGGTATCTCTTCGTAGTTTGACCATGTCCCTCCTCCACCACCAGAGGGCAATATTGCAAATGCTTGTGGAGCCTTTATGCTTTAGGGACTCTCTCAGTTCACGACAAGGTCCGGACACTGTGCTCAAGTTTGTGGAGAGTTTGGTTTAAGGGGGTTCCTCTGGGGGTTCGGATCTGGTTGTATGTCCTATATTGTGTATTTCTGCTTTGAAGGATACTTTGGAAGAGTCAATTCAATAGACAAATATACGTTAAGACTTCAATAGTGTGGCTGGTTTTATTCCTACCTGTCCACAGGTCAGTCTCAGCCCCTACAGACTAAAGGCAGCCTGTCCTGTAGGAGGCGCCACTTCATCGAAGGACACACAAAGACTACAACAACACTCCCAGCAGGCCACACTAGAGATGCCAGAGGGCCAAGAGGCTGGGCACACAAGCAAGAGGACAACATCAGCATAGACAAAGAGAACCAGAAGATCAGACGCGGAAGTACCATGTTATGTCCTTCTCGAGGCCCCTTTAATCCAGTTCAGAGTGGGGGGGCTGGAGTATGCACTGGTGTAGCACTGGTTCATAGCAGGGCCCACTCACCAACACAGCCAAACTCACAGTCACACGGAGCTGAATGACCTATCAGGCGTGTGTTTGAGGATGTGGTGGGAAAAGTCGAGTCTCTGGAGGAAACGCACAAACACACACACGCACAGACACACTCACAGACAGGCACATACACACATAGACACGTGTGCACGCACACATACACACACTCACAAAGACACACACACACACACATAGACACATAGACATGTGTACACGCACACGTAAGCACACACAAGCACACACACACACACACGCAAAAACAAGCACACATACACACACACACACAGAGAGGCACATACACATATAGACACGTGTGCACGCACACACACACAGACAGGCACATACACACATGTACACGACACACACACAGACAGGCACAAACACACATAGACACATGTACACGCACACACAAGCACACATACACACACTCACAAAGACACACATAGACACTTGTACACACACACACACAAGTACACGCACACTCTCACAAAGACACACACACAGACAGGCACATACACACGTAGACACATAGACATGTGTACACGCATACACACACACACACACAGACAGGCACATACACACATAGACACGTGCGCACGCACACACAAGCACACATACACACACTCACCCAGACACACATAGACACTTGTAGACACACACACAAGTACACGCACACTCTCACAAAGACACACACACACACAGACAGGCACATACACACATAGACACGTGTGCACGCACACATACACACACACTCACAAAGACACACACACACCCATAGACACATAGACATGTGTACACGCACACACAAGCACACACAGGCACACATACAGACAGGCACATACACATATAAGACAAGTGTACACACACACGCTCACGCATACACACTCGCTCACACAAAGAAACACACACCTCCACACACCAAGACACACACCCCCACACACAAGCAGACACACACCCACAAAGACGCACACACACCCATACGCACACACATAGACAGGCACATACACACATAGATATGTCTACACTGTGGTGGATTGCCGGCATTTTACTCCGGCCCTCACCCCCTGGCCACTAGGAGGAGCTCTCCCGAGAGCATATATGGGCCCCGAATTCCAGCAGGGCCTCATGGACTATGTAGTTTTTATACACAGCCCTGCTGGATACCTTGGGGGCCACTGGGAGTCGCTGTCGGGAGGCCAATGGACTCATTTGGGCACCATGACCCGGAAGTTCGTCACAGGAAGAGCGACGGGCTTCCGGGGTGAAGAAAAGTACTGTTTACCCTGACCCGGAAGGAATAAGGACTTGTGGAACTGTTGGGCAGAAAGACTTCCGGGTCAGGGGGAATAAAAGGACTCTGGGAACTCCCAGACAACGAGCTGAGCTGGGTGGTAGGAGGGCAACGCGTCTGGGAGTGGAGGATTGTGATTATTACTGATTTATTATTGTTATTGTGATTGATGAATATAGTGGAGTGGAGGGTGCTTGGTGCACATTATTATAATAAATATAATTATTGTAGCACTTTTACCAGGTGTTTGGCGTGGTACCTGAGGGTTCAAGGGAGCACTACTGCCCCCTACTGCGACAACACATACACACAAATGCACACACACACGCTCACGCACACGCACCCACACCCACAGACACACACACACTCACACAAAATGAAAGAACATGCAAAATCGACAGAGATAAACAGCAGACATGGGATTTGAACCCATACATCCACACCCACTGCACCACCTGAGTGAAAAGCACAAAGCGGTCAGAAGTTACACCTCAAGAGAGGAGATGAGATGTCAGCTAGCCTGTCTGGACTGTCGGACTTATTGGCAGTTCATGGATGAGATGTGAAAGAGGGGCTTCCATTAAACCCCAGCCAGTCAACACAGAGCCATCAGTGGGCCGGGTGGACTCTCCTCGTCAGACCTTTCCAAATGTTCTAATGGGACTGAGAGGTGTGAGCTGTGAGGTGAGGCTGAAGGAGCAAACAGAGGTCAAGAGGGGACCTGATGGAAATGTTTAAAATTATGACGGGAATGAGTCCAGTGGATTGAGACTGGGAATTTGAAACGAGAGACACAGCTGGAAACTTGTGAAGGGTCAATTTCACACAAATATTAGATGTTTTTTCTTCACCCAAAGAAGCATAGAGACATGAAATAAATGAAAAAGTAGGGACCTCCAAGTCTTGGCGTGTTGTTATTTTGGAACACCCTTGGCGAACAGGATGGGCGAGCTGGTTGAGCTCAATAGCCTGTTGTCGTCACATTTTTCCAAAGCTAAGCAATGCCACTCCGGGACAAGAGAGGGCACTCAGTCTAACTGTCTTCCCCTTTCTCACCTGCAGTTCCTAGAAGCCATCGAGTGAGGGCAACTGACCCAGCCTGGATTGGCACCACCCCTTCTGTTCAGGGTCCCCTAAGGATGGCGTCTGCTATTGGACACTAAACCCGACCTGGAGCAAGTTCAGTCGTGTTGTTATAGCTTCCAGAAAGTGATGTTTTTTTTTAGGCATTACCCCCAGTTTTGTTTGGTTTTACTTTAGCGAATGGTGACACCCAGTCGTGACTCGTGACAATCTGTCCTCCGGTCACAACAGAAAGGGGCGACACGTCTGGCCACTCTGTCTGTCTGTGTGGAGCTTCTGTGTTCTCCCTGTCCCTGTGTGAAGGCCCGAGTCATTTTACCTGCCAGTGCTCCCATTTTACATTTTACACCGTCCTGTATGACATCAATAAAGGCGCCGCTGACAGCGCACACTGCCAGTACTAAAAACCCAGGCTACACAAAATAGCCAAAGACTCCATGTGCCGGCTAATCCGTCATTGTGAGGAAGTGATATTTTCTGAATACAGCATTCTTCCATGTATATAAAGCTATTTTGGGGGAAAAACAGGAACTTAATAGAGTAACAGGAAAAAAGGGGGGGGTGCTGAGAATGTCAATTCAGGAAAGGACAGATAACAATCTGGGAGTGCTGCGAGGCGCCTCGTCCGCGTATTCGGGAGCTCCTTTGTTGTTTTTAGCAGCCCTTGGATGAACTGCTCTTTAAAGTGTGAGCCAGTTGTGGCGTGTGAGCGCAACGTTTACTGCAAGCCGTGTGCTTCGACTCCAAGTCAACGGGGTCCACTTCAAGGAGCGCCGCTCTTCACTCGTCTTTCTTGTGTGTCCCACAGATACAGAGCTTGGGCCAAATGTAGCCGAGATGTAAACTTTCCTGTGGTGGCCAGTGAAGTATGGAAAGTCTTCATGCTTATGTGTGTATGTGCCTGTCTGTGTGTGTGTGTGTGCTTGTGTGTGCGTGCACACGTGTCTATATGTGTATAGACCAGGGGATGAAGGCCTATATTTATTTGGAGGTCTCATCAAAAATTAGGGGCGGCACAGTGGCGCAGTGGGTAGCGCTGCTGGCTCGCAGTAAGGAGGCCTGTGGGTTCGCTTCCTGGGTCCTCCCTGCGTAGAGTTTGCATGTTCTCCCCGTGTCTGCGTGGGTTTCCTCCAACAGTCCAAAGGCATGCAGGTTAGGTGCATTGGTGATCCTAAATTGTCCCTGATGCGTGTGCTTGGTGTGTGGGTGTGTGTGTGTTGTGCGTGTGCCATGTGGTGGGCTGGAACCCTGCCCGGGGATTTGTTCCTGCCTTGCGCCCTGTGCTGGCTGGGATTGGCTCCCTGTGACCCTGTGTTAGGATTCAGCGGGTTGGAAAATGGATGGATAAAAAATTAGGACTCTCAATGGCGAATTTACTGTAGGTGTCTACAAAGATGATAGGTAGGGGATATCACACACACGCGTCTGGGAGACCACATTAGGGCGCATTTACTGACAATTAAACTCCAAAGCACAGGGTGGTGCTGTCACCTAAGCCTAATGCTTTTTTCTTCCACCTTCCACCACAGAACGGATGATTGACAGTCACTCCATCTAAGATGTCACATCGGGATTCTGCCCTCCTGAACCTGACACTTTTGGGTCTACACCTTGAAAACTGGCTCTGACGCCATCTTGGGGCAGGTTGAAGAAGACTACCATCTGAGCAAGATGCCTTCCCTTTTGTTTATTAATTTACATGTTGATTTTCAATCATCTTCAATATATGGGGTTCTTCTTGGTGCCCCAACCCATTATGGCAAGTCCTTTGCTTAATTTAAAATAAATAGATAGATAGATAGATAGATAGATAGATGTGAAAGACACTATATAATAGATAGATAGATAGATAGATAGATAGATAGATAGATAGATGTGAAAGGCACTATATAATAGATAGATAGATAGATAGATAGATAGATAGGAAAGGAACTATATAATAGATAGATAGATAGATAGATAGATGAAAGGCACTATAAGATAGATAGATAGCACTATATAATAGATAGATAGATAGATGTGAAAGGCACTATATAATAGATAGATAGATAGATAGATAGATAGATAGATAGATAGATGTGAAATGCACTATATAATAGATAGATAGATAGATAGATTGATAGACCACAGCGTACTTATATGTCCTCACCACCTCCACAGCTTCACCATCAATGAACGCCGGTGTCAGAGTGGGCTTGACCTTTGATAATTTGCTTTCTCTTATTGATGTTGCACTGCAGATGGTTCAGATGGCACCTTTCAGCAAACTCCTTCACCGGTGTCCTCTATTCATTCTTCTGGTAAATCCAATGATGACTATGTCATCACGCGCTATATAAATGTAAAGAATTATTATTATTATTATTATTATTATTATTATTATTATTATTATTATCACAAAATTCTCCAAATGATCTGATTCAGTATTGTATCTAAAGTCTAAAGTGTAATGGGGTAAACAACAATGGTGCCAGCACAGCTCCCAGTGGATCCCCTGTGCCACTCATGACCATGTCCAATGCACAGTTCCTAAGCTGAGCAGACTGTGCTCTACTGTCTAGGTAGTCCATTATCCAACACAGTTAGGTCAAAGGGAGTAGCCTATCCCAGGAGCACTGGGCACAAGGCTGAAGCCAGTCCTGGACAGGATGTTACTCCATGACAGAACCCAATCACATACACATCAACACTCAAAGCAATTCTGGGTGCAAAGTAGGAACGATGCCTGGATGGAATGTCAGTCAGTCACTGTGCAAGATCACTGAGCTGTAGCGAACCCGGTGGCATCGGATGCAAGGTAAAAGCCAACCCTACACTGAACACCAGTCCACCATCAGGTACACTCCCTCAGACAGACTTGTTTCAAACAGTGACCTTGCCGCAGGAAGCCAAATAGAAACAACCCTCTGTAGGGTCCACCAGTCCACTCCTGTGGATGATTACATACACACCCATACTCAGATACTTCATCCCAGAGGGTCCGGTGACACTTGGGACATGCAGGAGCTAACCGTTGGGTTGGATTCTACCTACACACCTATGGTCACAAAGTGAGTGGGTTGCAGAGAACCTGCCAACTTCTAACACAATGCAAGTGCCCACCCTATGTAGGACATCAACCTGAACAAAGCCATGGTCAAAAAGTGACCAGCAGCAAAAGGGAGAAGGCAGGAACCAAATCTGGATGAACGTTCAGCCTGTCACAGGCAGAGTCATCCTCATGTGAATGTTTAGAGAACAGGTAGAGAACCCTGTAACACAGGATGCAACCAATTCCGGATGGGATGCCAACTCATCACAGGCCACAAATACTCACACATCCACGTTTAAACAGTAACCTGACTCCAAGAAGGCAGGAGCCAACTTTGGATAGGGAGCTGGGGTACACTGACTCATCCTGGGAAAATCTGGAGTTACCAATTAACTTCCTAAGAACATCTTTGGGATGGCGACCATGATAACACTAATCAGTAATGCCCACCAGGAAGAGCTGGAAGCAGGCGGCATCTACAGACAACAAAAAGTGGCGCAAGAAAAGACAAAGGGGTACAAATGAAGAGCTTATGAAAATGAACTGCCAACCAATCAGCTTCATTCAATTCTGATAATTGCATGGAGAGGCTTCACCGAGACATTAAGCGGATAATGAAGCCGGTGGCTATCAAGTAAACCTCCTCCATCTGTCTTCACTGTGAAGGCCGCGCTGAGGCCCGCTGCTCATCTATCAGTGAATCAAGGATGGCTGTGGGGGCGGAGAGCATAATAAGACCCTCATCCACCAGTACACTGAAACCACGGTATAGATCATCACTTGGATCTAAAGCTAATTATGATGGATTTCCTGAAAGGTCACTCATTTAATTATGGAGGAGACTTGCTGATGCTGTCAATTAGGGGCTAATTATGCCGAGAAAAGATGACGGCGAGGAAAATGAGGAGGTGCCATTCAGTTTCTGCTGCTTAAAACTGGCAACGACCTTGATGAGGTCGGCGGACGGCTGGGGTCCTTACCCGGCCGGGACACCTCGACAGTGGAAGGCGCTTATTCAGGGCATTACCTTCCACAGACCGCTAGGTGGCAGCCTCCCCTGAGTTGCAGCGGTGATTCGGACTCCCGCAGGACTCCATGGAAGTTGAAGTTTAGTGTGGCCCTGTGCTGTGGGTGCTGCCAGGGGGTGCTGAGCCCTTTGTTGCTGCACTTCTGCCACACCCGGAAGATGGTCATCGAGCACCCAGAGCACTTTTGTATAGAAAGAGCCAGTTGCCACTACTTTGGAGAGACAGAGTCGGGGGGAGGATGGCGGACAAAGCTAGCTGGAGAACGAAGAAGAAGAGAGAGGAAGAGAAAGAGAAAGAAACAGGAAGAAGAAAAGTGTGCTTTGGTGCTGCGTTCTACAGCTTGACCTGCGCTGTGAAGGTGGGAAACGGGGTATATGTAGAAAAATAAGAAAATAATGAAAGTAAGTGTGCTGACCTCGTGTCCTGCGTCTGTCTGTGTCGGGTTTGGCTGGCAGGAGCGCCCCCTGCAGGCCACACTTACCTATCGGGAACACATTTGGTGCCCATATGGGCTTTCTACCTGGGTAACAGTGCTTCATTGCTGCCAACCACATGGGTGCCCATTCTCCAATAAAACTACACAAACCAAATTAAGATGGTCCAAAAAGGTGTTCTTGATACATTCCAGAAGTTGGTACCCGATAAACTGTAGTTTAGACACAAAGCAGCAACAAGTCCTTCCTGGCACATCCACACTTGGCCGTAATTATACACGGCCCCTCAAGAGGGATTCGGTACTGTCGATGTAGCTGAACCCCGTGGAGTGAAGTGAAGTGAAGTGAAGTGCTCAGCTGGGCGTCACCAAATTAATCAAAGTGGAGGTGCCGTTGAAAGCAAACAGACTCCTCCACTCCAGCATACGCTTGGTGAAGTTGCCAGGCCTATAAAAACACGTTACAGTCAAATGAATCATACAACTTAATGAGAAATTCATAACAGCACTGCAATGACCCTAAAAAAATGACCCTGATGGTATTTTGTTTTGGTTTTTTTTTTGATTGCTGTAGGTGCCAGGTTTTTTAGGGTTATAAAGCTTTCTGCACGCAGGTTTTAGACGACGAGCTGGATGAGATTTTCTTCTTGGTTGGTGGTGTATGGCAAGACTTGTCCTAACTGGACCGTGAGCGGATGTGACAAAGTTTGGCTAATGGACATTGGAACTGAAAGTCAAAAGAGAGAAAATAAAAAAATGCCCAGGGAGAACATCACTCAGGTAGGCATCAAGACGTATGCAGGGACGAGTGGCGAGCAAAAACGAAAAATGGTGAAGGGTGAAGAGCAAATCAGAGATGGATGACCGAGAGGTTAGGGGGCTCTGCCAATGTAATATAGCTTGCTACTCAAAGAGCTTAGACAGGCGGGAGCCCCTTCAAGCACCACCAATGTGTAGCACCACCCAGATGATGCCATGGCAGCCATTATTGTGCCAGTATGCTCACCACACACTATCTGTTAGGTGATGAAGGGGTCAGAGAGGGACGGTTAGTCAGTTATGGACAGAATGGTCGAGGATATCAAGGTACACCTTATTCTTTTTGGAGGATGCCCAGGGGTCTTTAATGACCACAGACATTCAGGACCTCTTTTTTTATGTCTCAACTGTAAGTCAGTGGCACTTTTGACACCACGGTGTCCCTGTCACCACATTGGGGCATTGGGATCAACATACAAACTAGAGTGTAGGTGCCCCTTGCTGGCTTAACCAGCATCTCTTCCAGCATCAACCCAAGCTTTTCATAGTTGGTCTCCCATCCAAGTACTGGTGGGCACAAAACATGCTTGGTGTCAGGTGGATGACATGTCAGTTATTGACAGGGGATGTTTAGGGGGCCAGAATAGTCGAGGACATCAAGGTACACCTTATTCTTTTTGAAGGGTGCCCAGAGGTCTTTGATGACCACAGAGATTCAGGACCTCGGATTTACATCTCATCTGAAGGACAGCACCATTTTTAAGGCACAGTGTACCCGGGGCATTGGGATCCACATTCAGACCACAGCGTAAGCACCCCCTAGCCAACATCTCTTCCAGCAGAAACCCAAGCTTTTCCTAAATGGCCTCCCATCCAAGTACTGGCCTGGGCCTGAACAGGCTTAGCTTCTGGTGGATGACATGACGTCTATCAGACTTTAAACTCCAAGGCTGTAGGGTTCAGTCTTCACGTCTGACTTAAGCTGATGTCACATTACGTGACTTTTTAGTCGAAGAGTATGTCAGACTTGCTGATCTCCTCATTGGACCACGCCAATTTACATAACTGAAGATCAGTGGGCCTGTCAAATTTGTGCCAACTTTCCAATATAGTCGTGCTTGCACCTTTCACCAACATGACAGTGTTGGTGCTGTATGAAGGATCAGTGGGTACAGCGAGTTCATCCTCAATCTCTTTTTCTTTGCCTTTTCTTCCATTCTGTCGCGGTATGTAAAACAGGAGACATCAGACAGACGAGCTTCTCTTCTATTTGTGCGGTCCAAAACTCTCACATTCCTTATTCCTCATTGCTGCATTCTATGCATTGTACTTCCAGATTGTTGTGTTTCAGCCAGGGCCAGAGCTGGGGTTCGAATTCATGTTTTAGTTCTGTTTTGTACATTTTTTCATTCATTTCTTTACGTTAATGTTACTTTTGCTGAGTATTTGCATTATTCTTTGTGTTTGATTGGGTCTATGTGTGTTATCTGCTTGGGTTATGTTCAGTATGTTTTGTGGGTGGTACCCTCCAAGAGGCGGAGCCACCTGCCAATCACTATCAGGAACTCCCCTCCTCCCCATAAATCCACAACATCTCCCAGAGTTCCCGGCAGTTCATTGTGAATGTGCTCTGGGAGTTTGAGTTGTTACGCCTTTTCTGTGCTTTCTTAGTTTTGAGATTTTGACCACCATGCTCTGTTTTTGACCACTGTATTGTGCTTGTCTTGGACTGTCTTGTGTTTTTAGGGAACTCCATTATGTCAATGGCACACCAGAACTGTCCACATGAAATTATCTTCTTCAATCTGCCAGGAGTGCCATGCAGGCCTGCAGTGGTACCTTGAACAGGCTCTTTGGAGGAAGGAATGGCAAGGTGATGTCTTCAGTGATGTTAGCAGATCCTGCCTTGGAAAGAATGAAGGTCATGTATGAGACTGATGGAGACCTGGTTGTATCAGGGCTACATAATAATAGTATGTTCTATGTTTGTGCAGAGTGCATTTCATTTTCATCGTCCCGTTTACTGTCCGTTATATGTACGTCAGTAAATGTTGTCCCCGTAAGTGAAAAAGGGAAGGATGATGGAGAGAGACCGCAGCCCCCCTGTTGGATCCACCTGTTACATCTGGGACATTTTGCATTTAAACAAGAGGACGAAGAGGCGAGGAGAAATTGAGAGGAGAAAGGAGACAATTTACCCAATCATTTACAAACTCATCACTGCCGATCATTGCTTGAATCCACTGCTTGCTTTTTTTAACATCCGATTCAACATCACGACAGCCAGAGCCGAGTAACCCCAGGGTTCGGATTCATACCAGCCATTGCCAGGACTTTTCATGGCGAGGTCGTATTGTTTTTGGGAAGAAGCACACGAACACTACAGCCAGTTTTATCAAACATCAAACTTTATTTTGGGCTCATTGGTCACTACATTTCAATCGCTGAGTTTACCTAATCTGTGTTTGTATTTGTGTTATGTGTTTTTATTTATTGTTCATGGGCAAGGGAGGGTCAATGTAAATATTTGTATATTGGTGTTTTATATAGTAGCTAGCCATGTGCGCCCAACTACGTTGCACGTGTTAAAGTTGTCTGTGAAGGAGCTCCCTGTTTAAACGCGGCTGCTAGTCGTGAACTGGGCCCTTCGCTTCCCAGGTCCTCCCTGCGTGGGTTTGCACAGCATTAGGATTTTTTTTATAAGGGAAACAAAATTACAGAAGAACACCCTTGGATATTGATTCGATAGGAACGGCCTACTCAGAATCACTGTCCGAATCGTAATTATGTGGTGGTGTAGGAGCATTTCTGCTTCTGTCCGTTCACAGTCCGTCTCGTTTTCACGATGCTGTCGTTTCCTCTCACGATGTCATCTCAACCTTTCTCCAATCTCGCAGGTTGCTTTGTGGCAATCCAAAGAGTAAGGCAGTATACACGGAGCAATGGTTATAAAAGGGGGACACATAGGTATCCAGGCTCTTTAAAGCATAAATAGGGATCACTTCACTGACATGTGAGCAAGCCACGGTACAACTGTGACACGCACAGCTCTCGCCGGCTACAGCGTAACAATAATAATTTCCGGAAGGTGTTGTTACGTTGTCATTCATTTTACCCACTGTCTTTCTTACATTCATATGTTACGTAGGCACGTACCTTTTATCTTCGACAGTCTCATTCTCTAACCAGGCCTCAGGAGCTAACCAGCGTAACACTGTCCACCACCCCTTTCGTTATTCCGGCACATTGTTGACATCTGTGAGTAACAACAACGTACTAAACTGGAAGGTGGTCTACGCATGCATGGAATTCGCGGACAAACCAAGATCAAGATCTAAACGAAGATCTCTTTTAAATTACAACAATTTGTTTAGTTTGAATGTCTGTGTTTTGAGGTGTGACTGGAGTACTACAGTCTTCAGTAGTATAAGCCTGGAGGAGATTCTTAATGCAATGCCTATGTTTTAGCTGTCTCTCTACTGCCATCTAGTGCTTCTTCTTCTAATTCATTCGCGGACAAACAAAGATCAAGATCCAAATGAAGATTATACAGTATATAGAGATTAGTCACTAGTGTTTTTGGGATAGTGGTGTTTTGCGTGCATATTTCTACGTTATGGAATATTTATATCTATCATTTACAATATATCCGTGTTTGATTTTACATTCCTGTCTATTGTTTTCTGGTTATTTCGTCATGTGGAGAAAAAAAAAAGACAACTTGTAGCGGGGCTACATAGTAGTAATAGTGTTATCAGTGTTTGTACCACGTGCATCCATCGTCTGCTGTTTGTATGTGTCAGTGAATGCCGTCTCCATAAAGGGGGATGGATGATGGAAGGAGACTGCAGCCCCAAACCTGGAAAAACATCGGTTTACAATCAGTCAATTACATTTGTCTCAGGACTATAAAAACAATCAAGAGGGAGAAGAGAAAGAGGAGCGAGAGAGAAGGAGACTTTCATTTTGAACGACCACTAACCATCTGTACCTGCTGTATTCCACATCGCGCATTTCCATCCAGTTTGTTTTTCATTCCGCCGGACCTACTCCAATACCTTCATCATGAGAGACCCCGGGGTCGGATTTCATCATCCACCACGCGCTGAGGATACACGGTGAGTCTGTTCCATTTTGTTCCGGGAATTACAAACACTCCATACTATATTGGTTAACCAGTCATCTGCATTCAGGACAATTGTTACTCGGACTCAAGTTCACGACCGTTCATTTCCGTATCTCATTCATTTCTGTTATTCGTGTTGTTTGTTATATGTTACGAGGGCAAGGGAGGGTTTGTTATATTCAAATAGGTTGTTGTCATGTTGTTGCTTTGGTGGAGGGATATTTATATATATTTATATATATATATATATATATTTGTTTTGCTATTCTGTTTCATTTAATACAATTTATCAGTTTAAGTTTACATATCTGCTTTTCTTTTGTGCTTATTTACACCATCGATTGTGGGGAAAAGTTTAATTTGTTAAAGGTACGGCTTGATAATTAGATCTAACCTCAGTAATTTATCCAGGCCACAGGTCTTGGAGGTCTGGGTAAGGGGACGGCCGTTACAAACTTGTCAGGAGTATGGCTTGTTATTAGAAACAGAAGCCTCAGGTGATCCAAGGAATAAGTCTTGGTAGTGTAGTGGCCGGTCTGGGTAAGGGGTCGGCCGTTACACGGTGAGCGCCCATCATGTACACACCCGAAACACTCAGCGTCCAGCCAGGCGTCATGATGTGAAGTGCTATTAACGACAGCAAGCTTTAGTGTCTGCAGTTTGTGGAAGAGACAATGATCAGCATTACCTGTTGTGAAGGAAACCAAACGTGTCGTTCTGAAGAGTTCAGTGACACCAAGTGTGCTACTGTGATAGGATGCCACCTTTGCAATAAGACGGTTTGTGAAATTTCATCCCTGCTGGGTATACCATGGTCAGCTATAAGTGGGATTATTGGAAAGTGGAAGCGTTTAGGAACAACAGCAACTCGGCCATGAAGTGGAAGACCACGTAAAGTCGCAGAGTGGGATCAACGACAGGTGTGTAAATGTCGGCATAGCTGAGGAGTTCCAAACTTCCACTGGCATTAACTTTGTGGTGGGCATTTCATGGAATGGGTTTCCATTGCCGGGCAGCTGCATGCAAGCCTCACATCACCAATGCCCAGCGTCAGATGGAGTGCTGGAAAGCAGACCACCACTGGACTGTGGGGCAGTAGAAACGTGTTCTATGGAGTGACGGATCACGCTTCTCTGATTGGCAATCAGATGGGCGGTTCTGGGTTTGGTGGATGCTGAGAGAACATTACCTGCCTGACTGTGGAGTTTGGTGGAGGACAGATAATGCTGTGGGGCTGTTTGTCAGGGTTTGGGCTCAGCCCCTTACTTCCAGTGGAGGGCAATCTTAATGCTTCAGCATACCAAGACATTTTGGACAATGCTATGCTTCCAACTTTGTGGAGACAGTTTGGGGAAGGACCTTTTCTGTTCCCAGTGCACAAAGCAAGGTCCATAAAGACATCGGTGTGGAAGAACTTGACTGACCTGCACAGAGCCCTGACCTCAACCCCATTGAGCACCTTGGGGATGAACTGGAATGGAGATCACGAGCCAGACCATCTCATCCAACATCAGTGCCTGACCTCATAAATGCTCTACAGAATGGATGAGCACAATTCCCACAGAAACACTCGAAAATCTTTTGGAAAGCCCTCAAAGAAGAGTGGAAGCTGTTATAGCTGTAAAGGGGGGACAACTCCATATAGTCTATGGATTTGAATGCAATGTCATTAAAGTCCCTAATTTGGTATAACAACCAGGCATCCCAATAGTGTATTTTTAAAGTATGGGAAAGTTTGGTGAAGTGGGGTGGACATGGGATGAGAAGAGACAAGGAATATGTGGGCAAAAGAATGATGGGAATGGAAGTCCAGGGGAAGAGAAAGTGAGGGAGGACAAAGCAGAGGTGGACGAGTAAAATAAAAGAAGATCCAACTGGCGAGGAGTCGCAGGACCGACCGCTGATCAAACCCATCAACCCTCACAGAAGTGGGATGAAGAGGAGGAAGAAGATGCAAACATGAGGCACTTATTCTCAACAGTTGTATGCTGACACAACGTTCTATAAACCAAATATCCTATCACCTTGCTGATAACACTCAGATGATTCTGCGACCCTAGTCTCAGCTCTGTGGCAAGACCACCGCTCCCTATTCAGTATTGGATTCATGACTATGGCCTTCCCGTCAGTGCTTACCAGGTTTCAGAAAAGCTGCCCAGAGGCAACCACCATCCTGAACTTTCTTCGGAGGACATATCAGCACTCCAGTCCTCAGCCCTGGGAGGTGACTTCATTGATTGACAGACAAGCCTTCCAATCAGCCCTCACTGCTTTCCATCTTCTGACCGAGGCAGCAGCCCTTCAGCCACAGCTTACGTCTTCCTTTGGTAGGTGAGGTTAGGGTTAGTCGGATGGTCTGACTGACACGTGACGCCTCCAATTTCTGCAGTTTGATTTATTATGTGAATTGAAACCAAGTCATGGGTGGCTTTGGGAAAATCCTCCCTAGACTACAGTCTCCGATTTTATGAGCCACTTGGCAATTGTATACAGGCGGAGAAGCCGCAGATAATGACTTCTTCGAGATAATAACTATTTATTGGTCAATGCTAGGCTAACCATGAATTTAAGGTTAGGATGGAGAGAGATATGCGACTGAAGTGCAATAAACACAGATAACACTCTCATCGCTGGCAGCCCGACACGACAATTATGCAAAAAGCAGAAGACAAAAAGACAAAATGTGCCCGATATGGGCAGTGGGGGGGCTTATCCGGGATATGGACTGCCGGCAGGAAAGACTCTGATAATGGCTGCTCTGGCAGTAGCAATGTAAGCCACCATTAACTGCATTGTTGATTGTCTTGTGTGTGCAGACTGTCTCAGAATCACTTTTTGGGGTCAGAGCCAGTCCGAAATTTGTTTTGAAGCTTCAGACTGGAGTGCCCCACCAAGCATAGAAATACACTCGCTGGCCAAAATTCTCATATTTCCCCCCAAAGGAGCAGCATGACTCCTGTGTGATTGGTAGTGGGATTATGTAATCTTGGCTCTCTTTGACGTGTAGTCGCCTCTAGTGTTTCCTCCTCGACCCCATCTGGTGTCCCCACCCAGAGTGTTAAGGGACAACCCCACCTACACACACATACACACACACAGAAATGCTACATCACCCCTGCTGGAGCTCGTCTAGTCCCATTGGCATGCGAACATACATCACCATTTGTGGCCTGAGCACTGATGGGTCCTTACATGGCCCTGTCCTTGTCTCTGTCCCTGTCCCACACCCCCTTGTTCTTCCCTGCAGCCCTGGTTTTAACAGGGGGCACTCTACACATAACAAGTTTCCAGTATCAATTAAATTGCAGGACACCTTTGTTCAATGGTGGTCTGAGGCATGGGGGCACGACTAGGTCAATACAATACAATACAATTTATGTTTGTATGGCCCAAAATCACACAAGGAGTGCCGCAATGAGCTTTAACAGGCCCTGCTGTTTGACAGCCCCCCCCTCAGCCTTGACTCTCTAAGAAGACAAGGAAAAACTCCCAAAAAAAAAAAAAACGTTGTAGGGAAAAAAATGGAAGAAATTTTGGGAAAGGCAGTTTAAAGAGAGACCCCTTTCCAGGGCATGAATTGGGTGTCAAAAAAGGGGGTCAATATAACACAATACACAGAACAGAACACAAGTAATCCTCAATACAATACAATAATACAATAGAAATATTACAAAGACAGAGCAGAATTCAATTGTAGATGACATCACACAATAGGATTTGGATTTGTTCAGAGTCCTGGAGACCTCGGCCATCAAGCTGCCTCCCCCTATTGGCCAGTGCTGGGCCAGCCAATCCGATGAAAGGACCCCTCTACCCGACGATTCCTGCGACACAGATACATGAGTGCAGATTCTGTGCATGGTCTGCATGTACTCTGGTGGTTGCGAGTTTTTGTCTTTGCACGCCGTTCTCTTCTCGTATCCCTTAGACGTGTGAGTTTGCTTAATTGCTAACTTCTGACAGGATCTTCATCCTGTTAATTTTATTATCGGGCTTTTTAGGCAACTTAAACCGTGACTTTTTTCTTGGACAATATTATTAATCATATCTGTTATTTTTTACTCGCTGTCTTGGCACTTTCGCACTGCAGTTGTAGGGAGGACATAAAGTGCTGGGGACTTGCCATTGCCCCGTTTAATTGAGATTAAAATGTTAGAAAGTGGAAAATAAGGGTGTCGGTCCAATAATCGCCTTCCTTCGCGGAGATCCTTCTCATCTTTCTCTGATTCAAATATGAATGGCAACTTTCAGAAACTCTGCTGTTTAGGTAGCCAACTAGGCAGAAGAAGTCCACGTCTTTAGAGTCCTGGTGCTTCCTGTCTTGCTGTATGGTTGTGAGACATGGACGCCATCCAGTGAGTGACCTGAGATGAAGACTGGACTCCTTTGGTGTCTCTCCTTCGGTACTGCTGGTTTGACTTTGTGCTGCTCATGGAGTCCCGAATGAGGCACACATTACCTGCATTGTGAGGGAGCATCAGTTATGGTACTACGTCCGTGTGTCGCGTTTCTGTGATCACAGGACCCTCATTGTTGAGGACCAGAGTGGCTGGACCAGGCCAAGGAGTCGTCCACGTAACACTTGGCTGCAGCAGATAGATGGTCATTTCCGGAGGGTGAGACTGGACCGCGTGTCTGCCTGGGTGGGTTGCCAATGGGTGCGGCAACGTGTACCAGTGCATGCTCCCCAACTCGACTTGACTTGACTAGGCAGAAGAAGTGGGCTCCTTGGGGTCAAGCTGGACATGACATTCTAGCCTACTACGCGTCTTCCTTTGCGCTTCTCGTTTCCTCTGTTCATCAAACACTGCCACCCTCTTGTGGACACCAGGTGACATTACACATGGGCACTGATGACACACATTTTATGGCTTTATATATAGAGAGGTGCACAGAGCTTTCACTTTCTCTAAGACTATGAATTGCATTCGATATTTTTAGATTTGTGCTACATTTTATTTTTTTTGCCTCAAATAAAAAAACTGATTTTTTAAAATTTTTACATAAAAAGACACTTGGGCTTCTCACAGTTCTAAAGTGGCCCATTAGGAGTGAATGCTCTCCACTAAAAGAGTCTTGTCCAGGCTGGGCTGGATGGATGGATGGATGGACGGACAGATGGATGGGTGGATGGATGGATGGATGGATGGATGGATGGATGGACGGATGGGTGGATGGACGGATGGATGGGTGGATGGATGGACGGATGGATGGATGGGTGGGTGGGTGGACAGATGGATGGATGGATAGATGGATGGATGGGTGGATGGACAGATGGATGGATGGACGGACGGATGGATGATTCACACCAGTAGCAGATCTAAACAATGAACTGCTGCAACTGTAACGCCTTTACGTTATTTTTACCTGATTATTTTAATTTAATTTTGTTTGGCTATAAACTCAGTAGCAAAAGAGATTTTTTTGTTTTGCATATTTTCTCAACTCCTGTAATAATTTATGTTTATTGATTTTGTATAACACTACAATATGACTCTTTGTTATGCAAATACATTTCAGGTTTCTGCTGTCTGTATATTGCACTGTTCAGCTTTAAACTCACGACAGTCCAAGTTTATTGGCGTTCACACCTTCACAATTGCTCTTTCCTTTTTTCTCAGGGTAGGTAAGGCACTAGCTCTGTTCACAAGCAGTCCATTTTACCACAAATGTCCCACATTACAAATTCTCCAAGTAACTCTTTTGTCCCAACAGGGGTCATTGTCAGCAAGTGGCACCACAGCAGGGTTTCCAAATACTTTTAAAGGAATTAGAAACACATTTAAGGTTAGACAAAGGTCACTAGGTGGTCTAAGGCATTTGTGCACTTATCAGCTATACAAGCACCTGCAGCTCAGGACATGGCAGGCACAAATTGTGCCAATACATCTGTTAAATTCTCAAAGCTCTAAACCCAGTTTTCCCATTGCAAGATGGCAGAGGGTTGAAGCTTTTTAGCAGTATCAGGTGAGCATCTAGGATCATATGGAAAGAAAAGACAGATAGATAGATAGATAGATAGATAGATAGATAGATAGATAGATAGATAGATAGATAGATATGAAAGGTGCTATATGATAGATAGATATGAAAGGCATTAAATAATAGATAGATAAATAGATAGATATGAGAGGCACTATATGATAGATAGATAGATAGATAGATAGATAGATAGATAGATAGATAGATGTGAAAGACACTATATAATAGATAGATAGATAGATAGATAGATAGATAGATAGATAGATAGATAGATAGATAGATAGATAGATAGATAGATATGAAAGGCACTATATACAGTAGGTTGTCACGCGTCTGTGGATAACTCATCTGTGGTCTGTACTGCCCTACTGCTCTGGGTCAAGAGGGGGCGTTCGCACACCTTCTTCTCTTTCTTTCCCCCTGCAGCACTAAGAAGACGCCCATTAAGGCCACTGGCTCCGCCCCTTCCCAGTCCCCGCCCTCTAAGTTCTTCTGTTGCTGTCTTCCAACTGAAGTTAGCGCAGGGCTGAGCTCCTTTCTTGCACTGCTGCCATTGTTGCCAGTCTCGTTTTGGGACAGTTCTTTCTTATTGGTGTGCATAGTGGTCCTAATTTTCATTGACTTTTCATATTTTTTGTTGGAATTAAACAGGGATGATTGGATTTTTCAGTGGTGATCACAATGTTCAGTAATGATTGTAAGGCTCATGGTTTCAAAGTAAGGACAGCAGGCAAACTTCTACCACCTCAGCACAGTCCAGGCGGGCAGAGCCAGTGGCAAAGGGTCACTGACTTGCAAACTTGGGGTTTTCAGTTTTTGGTCACTGTAGAGAAGGTCAAATGAGTTGACATGACAGGCTGGCTTGGTTTTGCTAATGCACCAATCGAATGAAAAGCCTTTGCTGTAACAGTGTCCAGATGAGCTGGCTTTAATGATGGCGTGCTTGTGTGCAAAGGAACCAAACCACAATCAATGAGTCAGCCAAAGTGATTAGAGAAATTAAGTCAAAGATGAAGACAAGGAGCCTGAGGGGAAGACCCAGGAACATCTGGAAAGTTTTAGCATTGTCACAAAGCTCGCGGTGGTCATTCCATTGTGAAGCTTTATCAAAGAGTAGAGAGTCTGGGGTACGCAGACTGGCAGGTGGGCACATGCCTCGTAGTCAAGCTCGGTGTGCCGTCAGACTTCACAAGCGCAGTCGGAGAGTGAAATGCTGCGCTAGATTAGCAGGCTGGGGAGTTGCCAGCTGAAGTCCTTCATACTTAAATTGTTGAATGACCTTTCGTGTCTTCAGAGCGGGTCTTGGCTTTCCTGTTCATTTTTTTTTTCGGTGCCATATTTATTGTTCCATACCCAAACGAAGGTCTAATGCAAATCCCCAAAGGCTAACAGCCCTGGCCGCTGTTTATTTAATTTCTCTTTTCCTTGAGATGAGTATAAACGTTGGCCTCAATTACTTCAACAGGTTGTCTCTTCCAAGACAGAAAGCACGACAAACGTATCAACAATTTAGAAAATGTGTGGCCCGGCAGATTTTTTTTTTTTTTTCCTCTTTTACTGCCGCGTTATAAATTTCCGATATAAATATTCATTTTTCATTTTTGTTTCTCTTTACCTGTCAGTAGTGTTTTAAAAAAAGGGCCTCAGGGTGTGCCAAGCACTTATGCACGTTTAGAAGGAGTCGGCCGATTCTTCCAGGGTGTCCAGAAATCTCATGAATTAGAAATATAGGGAGCCTCGAGTTTAAAAGTCTTAAAACAATGACATAAGTTAACACGATGAAGAAAAGCTGTTGAGCATCCTCAGCATATTAAATCCATATGTGAGCAAAGGAAATAAATACGTGGATTTAATTCACGCTTTTATCTCAGGTTCTTCAGCCTAACTGAATTAAGTACATCCTCACATCAAATCAAATATTTTTTGTCACATACAAATTAGACATACAGTACAATAAGAGGTGAAATATTTATGGGGCCGTCACTGCTTAAAAATAATGTGTTTTGTTTCCCTAAATATATTTATTTTATATTGTCACCCTCCTGACTAATGGAGGTAAGCAGTCCCACCTCAGGACTAGAATGGGCACCATCACTAGCGGGCTCGTCTCTTTCTCTTCCAGCAGCCAAGACAAGACACCCGGTGAGGGTCAAGTAACTCCGCCCCTTCCAGTCAGAGGAATATAAAAGCGAGACGCTGAACAGGAGGTGGGGGTCTCATTCTGGGCCCCCACTTGTGAGAGCAGGAACTCCAAAAACCAGGACCTGACCTGCCATTTATTGTCACGCATTTGTATTTCTTATCACCCTCCTGACTCATTTGGGTAAGCAGTCCCACCCCAGGATGAGAGTGGGCACCATCACTAGCGGGCTCGTCTCTTTCTCTTCCAGCAGCCAGGAGAAGACACCCGGTGAGGGTCAAGTAACTCCGCCCCTTTCAGTCAGAACAATATAAAAGCGAGACACTGAACGGGAGGTGGGGGTCTCATTCTGGGCTCCCACTTGTGAGAGTAGGAGCTCCAGGACCTGCACCTGATCTGATATTTACTGTCACACATTTGTATCTGTTATCACCCTCCTGACTCATTTGGGTAGGCAGTCCCACCCCAGGACGAGAGTGGGCACCATAACTAGTGGGCTCGTCTCTTTCTCTTCCAGCAGCCAGGAGAATATTAGAACATTAGAACAATCTGGGTGAGAACAGGCCATTCAGCCCAACAGAATTCGCCAGTCCTGTCCACTTATTTATTCCAAATAAACATCAAGTCCAGTTTTGAAAGTCTTACTGTCTACCACACTGCTTGGTCGCTTATTCCAACTGTCTATCGTTCTTTGTGTTTAGTAAAACTTCCTAATGTTTGGGCAGAATTGACCCTTAACAAGTTTCCAACTGTGTCCCCGTGTTCTTGATGAACTCATTTTAAAGTCACCGTCTCGATCCACTGGACTAACTCCCTTTATAGTTTTAAACACTTCAGTCATATCAACTCTTAATCTTTATTTGTTTAAACTCTAAAGGCTCAGCTCTTTTCATCTTTCCTCATAACTCATCCTCTGTAGCCCTGAATCAGCCTCGTTGCTCTTTTCTGAACCTTCTCTAGTGCTGTTATGTCCTTTCTGGAAACCAAAACTGCCCCCAGGACTCCAGATGACACCTCACCAGTGTGTTATAAAGCTTGAGCAGAACCTCCTGTGACTTGTGCTCCACACGTCAAGGCACTATATAACATGACATTCTGTTAGCCTTCTTAATGGCTTCTCAACACTGTCGGGAAGTCGATCGCGTAGAGTCCACTATGACTCCTAAATCCTTCTCATAAGGTGTACTCTCGATTTTCTGACTGCCCATTGTGTATTCAAACCTCACATTTTTACTTCCTATGTGTAATTCTTTTCATTTACTGACATTAAATTTCATCTGTCACAAATCTGCCCAAGCCTGTCTGTTATCCAAGTCCTTCTGTAATGATAGAACGGATTATATCATTATATATAACCAGCAGCAGCAAGCACATCACACCCATCCTGCTCCGTCTTCACTGGCTCCCTGTGTCTTACAGAATCAAACATAAAATCCTACTAATAACCTACAAAGCCTTAAATAACCTCGCGCCAAACTACATCAGCGACCTTCTCCATCACTATGTGCCCACCCGCTCACTAAGGTCCTCTGATTCTGGCAATCTTGTTGTGCCCCACACTAATTTACACTCCATGGGTGACAGCAGGGCCTTCAGCTGTATAGCGAGTGCCCAGACTCTGGAATGACCTACCAGAGTTAATCAGGTCAGCTGACTCCATGAATTCTTTTAAGAAACAACTCAAAACTCATCTGTTCAAGAAGGCTTTTAGCTCTACTTGACGTTATTTCCCTTCTCTCAGTTTACCTCCATGTCAAGATGCTCATGTAACCTGTGTGTGTTGTGTGTGTGTGCGCTGGACCATCAGTTATGTTGTCTGTTAGGCTTTCTCTGAATTTACTGTCTTAATCTTCTTCATTTGTTTATTTGGTTTGTACAATGCTATACACTGTATACCCTGCCATTCTTTCTTATATTCTGTAAGTGCCTTGAGCATGGGAAAGGCGCTATATAATTTAAATGTATTATTATTTATTATTATAACGGATTCCAAATTATCTGCTAATCCGCCTATCTTGGTATCAAATGCTAACTTCACCAGCTTGTTACTTATACTCCTATCTAAATCATTTACATATATTAAAAATAGCAGAGGCCCCATGAAGATGTCCAGTGAGGGCAAGTGACTCCGCCCCTTCTAGTCAGAGGAATATAATAGCGAGACGCTGAACAGGAGGTGGGGTCTCATTCTGAGTCCCCACTTGTGACCTGATCTGCCATTTATTGTCACACATTTGTATCTGTCATCACCTTCCTGACTCAGCTTGGATAAGCAGTCCCACCCCAGGATGGTTTGGGGGATTTTTACTGTTACTAGTGGGCTCATCTTTTTCTCTTCCAGCAGCCAGGAAAAGACGCCCAATGAGGGTAATTGGCTCCGCCCCTTCTGGTCAGAGGAATATAAAAGCGAGACGCTGAACAGGAGGTGGTGTCTTATCCTGGGCCCCGACTTGTGACGTGATCTGCCATTTAACTTCTGTTATTGTGCCACCGTGTACTGTTTTCATTTATTTCTGGAGTTGTTATTAAACGGGGTGACCCGGTTGGTGCCCCAACATTTCTCTACTAAAGTTGTCATACCTCAAAGAACCATAACATTAACCTGATGAGAGGAATGAATCCCCACATAGATGATGGGTGGCAGGGTGGAGATCTGGACTCTGCATGTTCTCTCTGTGTCTGTGTGGGTTTCCTCCCACTGTCCAAGGACATGTGCTTTAGGTGAATTGGTGACGTTAAATTGGCCCTGGTGGGTGTGTTTCCGCTGTGATAGACTGGCGTCCTATCCTGGGTTTGTTCCTGCCTTGTGCCCCATGCTATCTGGGATAGACTTGAGCAGCCCAAGCCCTATGTCAGGATTAAGCAGGTTAGACAATGACATGTGTGGCAGGTAGCAGTAATGCTGGACGGACAACACAGGAATATTTGGGACTCCAGCCGGGTTGTCCTGCTTGGTAGCAGCAAAAAGCAAACAAAAATGACCAAAATCAATAAACAAAGTAAATCGCCGCTATGGTGGCATTAATGCTACTTCTGTCTAGCCTTCAATCTTAAACAATACAACACTTAGTGGTAGTCTCTTGGGATCAACTGCTGACTTGTCTCCGGCTGGCAGGCTGCTTATGTCTGCGAGTTCCTCAGGGGCGGGGCAGGGAGAAAAGAAGAAGAGAAAGTCAGGGACAGCGCCCCCTCCTGCCGTGGCGGGCTAACATGTACTATGTCTGAGCCTCTGAGGAGGTCCTCTGATGTGCATGTGTGACACGTGACATACAGCAGACGACTTTAGCAATTCCAATAAACATCAAATGTACGGCGATGGGCTGCAGTTGTTTTCAAGCTGGTCCAGGTACCTTGGGTAGAATTACCATTGCGACAGTTCATATTCCCATTTACGCTAAATCAGCACAAAATCCCAGCCACAGGGGATGCACAAACCAGTGTGTTTCTTTGTGCCGGTCCCAAGCCCAGATAAATGGAGAGAGTTACGTCAGGAAGGGCATCCGGTGTAAAATTTTGCCAAATCAATATGCGGACAACAATACAAATTTCCATACCGGTTCAGTTGAGCCCCGGGTTAACAACGACTGCCACCAGTACTGTTAGCCAACAGGGTGCTGGTGGAAATTGGGCTACTGTTGGCCGAAGAAGAAGAAGGAGAAAAAGAGGGGGGAGTCATGTCCAGAGGCAGGAGGAGAGGAGGAAAGTAAAGAGAGTGGAACTGAGGGTAGGAACTTTGAATGTTGGCAGTATGACTGGTAAGGGGAGAGAGTTAGCAGGTATGATGGAGAGAAGGAAGGTTGATATGTTGTGTGTGCAAGAGACTAAATGGAAGAGGAGTAAGGCCAGGTGGATCGCAGGTGGACATGTGCAGAGGAGAGATGCTGGGTATATTGGGAGAAGGATGCTAAGGATAGAGCTGATAGGCAAAGGGAAGAGAGGAAGGCCTAAGAGAAGGTTTATGGATGTGGTGAGAGAGGACATGCAGGTGATCTGGGTCACAGAGCAAGATGTGGAGGAGAGGAAGATATGGAAATAGATGATCCACTGTGGTAACCCCTAACGGGAGCAGCCGAAAGAAGAAGAAGAAGACACTAAATCAGCACAAAAAATGTAAGATAATTATTATTTAATGGTGTAAACATCATCATGTTAAACAGAAATGTTTCATTTTCTCCAGTTACACTTATAATGTAATCCTAGGGTTAATTGCTGGGTTGTCGTGGAAAAGAAGAAAAAGATGATGTGGTGTGGGTGACAAGTTTGACATTGTATGAAAAAAAAAATGAGAATACAAGGAGCTAGCACAGCCACACAAGACCTGAGGCATTCAGCAAAAAAAAAAAATAAAATAAAATAAAATAAAATCCTGAGAAAAGACTTTAACAGTGAAAAGGTGGGAGGATCCATCAGAACACATGGTGCGTTGTCACCAAAAGGGGCGGTCCTTATGCATATGAATGCAAAGATAGATAGATAGATAGATAGATAGATAGATAGATAGATAGATAGATAGATAGATAGATAGATAGATAGGAAAAGCACTATATAATAGATAGATAGATAGATAGATAGATAGGAAAAGCACTATATAATAGATAGATAGATAGATAGATAGATAGATAGATAGATAGATAGATAGATAGATAATACTGGGCACTATATGATAGATAGATAGATAGATAGATAGATAGATAGATAGATAGATAGATAATACTGGGCACTATAAAATAAATAGATAGATAGATAGATAGATAGATAGATAGATAGATAGATAGATAGATAGATAGATAGATCTGTGGTGGGCTGGTACCCTGCCCAGGGTTTGTTTCCTGCCTTGTTGGCTGGGATTAGCTCTAGTGGACCCCCGTGACCCTGTATTTAGGATATAGAGGGTTGGATAATGGATGGATGGATAGATAGGTAAATATGAAAGGCACTATATAATTAATAAATAGATAGATAATAAAAGGCACTATATAATATATAAAGAGAAAGGCACTATATGATAGATAGATAGATAGATAGATAGATAGATAGATAGATAGATAGATAGATAGATAGATAGATCATTTTGAAGAAGTGTGTCTTTCGCCCGTCCTCACCACAGAGCTGATGTTGTGTTTTCAGAAGTCCTCGTTTTGCTGCGTTTGTGTTGATGAAAGGTGAAGGTGCAGACCAGTGAATGTGATTTTAATTGAAAGTGCTATACTGTATTTTATTATCTATTTCAATATATTATCATTTATTTATTATTATTTATTATATATTTTAATTCTTCTTCTTTTTTTAAAGCGTAGCAGCAGTGTGGACTCCAGCTAGGTGCCAGCTTTCCCTGCTGACAGTCAAATCCGTCACCCGCTCCTCTTGCGTTACCATCGGCGGCAGCCCTTTAACATGCCATCTCAGGAGAGGTCACGAGTAAGCCCCCCGGTGAGGTCAGGCTATTCCAGTTCCTTGAGCCAGAGGCTCGCCATCCCGGGCACATTTCATTTAAGATGCTGATTCCAAAAGACAGCAATTTACTTCGTGTCACATCATGAATGGTTGATGTTGTCTTTGAATTAGCAGCTGCACAAGACAAGGCACAAAAATGCTCAACATGTCCAACTGCATCTGTAATGAGGTCAATTAGATGGACTTAGTGCCTAAACTGAAAGAGAACTCGAAGACCCCCGGCTCTTTTGGCTCAAGACCCCTGATCCGAGGTCAACTGTCCTCTTTTCATTCTTATGAAGCACCTTAGAGGGACTTTTAATGCAAGTCAACTCACGCCTCGGGGTTGGGGGGGATGGGGGGGTGTCACCCTTCGACAGCCATATGGATTGTCTCATTCTCACCTTTTGCTTGCCACCACTCCTTTACAAGCCCCCCACAACAATACACTCAGGCAATCAACAATAAAAACACCTAAGCTCCTTTCAGCCAGCTGCCCTTTCCTTCCAAACAAACACTCGTTACACATTAATACTAAAACAGAACGTGGGGCTGGGAACCCACTGGAGTCGCTCCTCAGAATTGCCGAAGGGCAATAATGGAGATGCCAGGGGCTGATAATCTCAAAGACTGGGGTCACCAGCTCAGAGAATGAGAGTCCTGATTGGTGGAATTAAGTGATTAGCTGTGGGTATCTGGCAAACAGACAAAACGTTAAAAATTAACTAATATTCAACAAGTAAAGAGCCTTTTGTGGGGGCTTCTATTTGGCATTTCAGACCCCCACTGGAACTCGGTGATGACAGTGAAGATGAAAGGCGCACCTATTTCTGGCGGGTGCCATTTCTATTTTTTTTTCAGTAGTACAAAAATATAGCATACAGTCTGTGAGTGTAACACGGACCCTAAGCCCCCAATATAGACGTAGAGGGCAGGCGCATATCTCACTGCTGCTTATTAGGAAAAGGTGGTCCCAAATATAAAGCTAAAAAAAAGCTTCAATTAAAAAGATAAAACTTTAAAACATTTTTGATCCAACAAAAATAAATAAATAAATAAATCCCACTATCCCAAATAAATAAATCCCACTATCCCAATAAAGGGGCAAATAGTGTAAAATGAAATCTTAGCCTAGCAGAATTCCACTAAGGGGGAGGATTAAAAAAATAAGCCTTAGGCCCAGAATCAGAAGGCCTAGGGGGGTCCTCTTGGGAAAGCATGCAATTAATTTACTTATTATTTATTGGGGTAGAGTGGACAAGAAGTGAAAAGGAAGGCAAATGTCTGTGCTTATTAAACAAAAGCATAGCGGTGCGGGCGCAGCCTAAGTGAGTGCGGCGTGTTCAGGAGTTTCACCCTTAATTGCCTGGCACTGGGTGACATTATCATAAAAAGAAAATATAAAAATAATGAATTTACTTAACAGGCATGAAACGGCATTGCATTCTCATCATGGCACAATCTTACAGCCCCAAGGTGTCCTAGTGAGCATGGAGGGGCACCAGCTACACTCTTAAAGACGGCACTTAACTGGGTTGTGTGGCTCCTCCAAGAACGGCTGCCTTTTCATTCTGGGAAGGCTCTTTTGCATATGAAGTTGATTCTCTTCGATTTGAGATGGTTCTTAATATCTGGAGAAAACAGAACTCTTTAATATCTATGCAGGAGAGAAACCAGCAGGATCCGAACAGATCAAGAAGGCTGAACTTAGCTGGGTTATTGTATGCAGCAGGAGGCCTTGAAAACCAGAAGCCCACTGCTATCTCCTAAATCTCTACTCATCTAGTCACAGAGTAAATAAAAAGTGCTTTCTGGAACCTGCATGTGGATGGGTCTTCGGAGAACCAAAAATGACCCCCCGATGGCAACTTTACTCTTAAAGAAATACTCCTCCTAAAAATGATACGTTTGATAATATGTCACTTAGACCATCTGTGACGGTTAAAAAAAATAAAATAATAATCTCATGTTTTCATGGAGAAACAAAGAAATGAAACTTCCTCACGGAATGGGCATTAATGGTGGTCTGTGCTGGGCCACAGAAAACACTATAAAAAAATCTCACATTACTCGTGTTGCACAATCCACGTGTCTAGTCATTCAGTTGTGTGCTCACACCAGGCAAAATGCAGGAATTTTTTGCTAAAATGTTGTTAAATAAACGCTTATGAATAAACAGACATGAGTAATAACAGATTTTTATGGACATTTTTTAAATTGTTTGCTTTGCTCCAGCATTAACAACCATAGATGACCATTCTGTCGGATAGATAGATAGATAGATAGATAGATAGATAGATAGATAGATAGATAGATAGATAGATATATATAGATAGATAGATAGATAGATAGATAGATAGATAGATAGATAGATAGATAGATAGATAGATAGATAGATAGAGATGTGAAAGGCACTATTTGATAGATAGATAGATAGATAGATAGATAGATAGATAGATAGATAGATTGATATGAAAGGCACTATTTGATAGATAGATAGATAGATAGATAGATAGATAGATAGATAGATAGATAGATAGATAGATAGATAGATAGATAGATAGATAGCTTTTCCACACACTCAAAGTGCATTACATGGACAATGTGGAGGCACACCAACCACCACTGAGGTGTAGTTTCCACCTGGAGAAAGTGATGGCAGCCATTATTGTGCCAGTATTCTCACCACACATTAGGTATTAGGTGCTGAAATGGTCAGAGAGACAGTTTGCCACTTTGAGACAGGGGATGTTTAGAGGGGCCAGAATGGTCAAGGACATCAAGGTACACCTTATTCTTTTTGAAGGATGCTCAGGGGTCTTTAATGACCGCAGAGATTCAGGACCTCTTTTTTTGTGTCTCATCTGAAGGTCAGTACCACTTTTAACAGTATGGTGTCCCTGTCACTGCACTGGGGTATTGGGATTAACACACAGATTAGAGGGTAGGCGCCCCCTGCTGGCTTAACCTACACTGTTTCCAGCATCAACCCAAGCTGTTCCTAGTTGGTCCCTCATCCAAGTACTAGCAGGCCCAAAACATGTTATCAAAATGTTTCTTATATTCATTATATAATAACATGAGATTACATTTTTTTTCTCGACCATCGCTACAAATCTGAAAGGGTAAGTAACATTAATAAATGCCATCTTTGTGTGGAGTATTCCTTGAAGAGTGCTGCTCCAGGGGTCTCTGACCTGGTCACTGCCTATTTTTTTGTGTGTCAGTAGAAGTTTTTAGTGGAATACCAAGGCTTTCTTCGCAAATTATAAAGTTTTGTGTGTTTGTCCATTTAATTATCAAAATAAAATTGGCCCAGTGTGGTTGTTTGCCAAGGTATGCCCTGTGATACCCAGAGCAACTGTGCTGACAAATCTGATTTAAATAAAACGAATATACAGATAGAGATAAAATAATTATACTGTATACAATTGAAAAGCAGTCCTGTTTCTGTCACATACTAATATTTAATAAATATTGCTATACTTGATTATATCTGAAATCATTTGTATCAGTATTTACATGAAACATCCCCCTCATTCAGTCATTTTAAATCACCTCTCCGCTCCATATGCGTTGCTCTGTTTCTGTGCGTTGATTTCTAGAAGCATTCCCCTCATAGCCATATACCTGGGACGAGCTTCTTGCAGTTTTGATCCAAACCAGCCCCGCAGCTACAGCCTATCCCCCCTAAGGGTATGATATTTTCACACTAATATTACCACATTAAGTGCCGTGCACATTCCTTCATAGATGAAGAAGACTTTGAGGAAGCGCTGAAGAGCAGGCGAGTCAGACATGTCTTAGGTACGCTTCCAAAGTCCGGAGTAGGTAGTTCATGCAGTGCGATCCTGCCGCCAATCTGCTTTCGGGCTGGCCTTTTTTTTTCCTCTCCACTTTTGACACCCCCCACTCTGACCACTCTAGTTTTGGAGAGGGGAGGAGGCTGTCTGCGCGCCGTGCCATTTGCTCTCACAGTCTTGCGGAGACGGCGCAGCCGAGCGCTTTGCGGAGCGCATTCCTCTCAGTCCTTGGGCTTCTGTGCTACTAAGTTGTTGAGCGCGCTGAGGGGACTTGTTACTTCTGACTGCTGATCTTTCATGGTCTTTGAAAGAAAAAAAAAGAAAAGAAACAAACAAATTGAGAACTGAAACACCGAGGAGAAAACGCGGCCATAAGAATTAAACTCGGGAAAGAAGAAGGTGAAATCTGCGGAGGTGAGCTGGACTCAAGTCGGGATGTCGGATCTGTCTGTGAACGACCATCTGGAGGGAATCCTGTCAGATTTTGAAGGTAAGAGCGGCACACGTTTCTTTGTCCGACTCTTCGTGACTTTTAAACGATTGCTTGAACTTGACGTCTTAATGCAACAAATGTGTTTCAGTTCATCCGTTTTTTGATTTGTAAACTTTCACATAGTGTATGTCAAGCAGTATAACGTTACAGATAAAGGCACAAGTAACGGCACCCCTCTGTTTAATACAGTTCTGCATTTGTCATTAAGCGACGGGAACCTCAGCTGTATTGAATTAAACGAGTAAGGGTGATCCATTAAGGTAGGGACGGACGGATGGAAGGATAGATGGATGAATGACGCTTTTCTTTATGCACCTCACACGTTGATGTTAATTACACCTGACGTGGAGGTTCAGGCTTTTAAAGAACAATCGAAGTTAATTTTACATGTGTATTCAACAGCAAGTCGATTGCGCTTTACACCTACATATCAACAGCACTTTTGTTTATGTAAACTTTATACAATTACTCCAGACATATATAAATATACCATATCTATCTATACACAGTATATATTGTATAATATATATTATTGTATATGCAAACGCACATATTCCTGTATGTGCAATGCCCATCGAAACCCATACTGAGCCGAGCGCGTGAAGGGGTCCTCTTCGGTTACCGAAGCGCGCGCCCCTTAACTTTCGTAAACGGCGCCCTAGGCGGCTGGCTATGTGGCCAAATGGATTGACCGGCTCTGCGTAAATGTACGTATGTATGTTTGTGCATGTGCGTTTAAAGGCCAAACAAACAAACAAACAAGCAAATAAAATGCATATATGAATTTGTGTGTATATGTATGGCGTAGTGGTTGTGGGTTGGACTTCAAAAACGTAGGATGCGAGTTCAAATCCTGCTATTGACTTTGTATGATCAAGACCATTAGCCTCTTAACTTGTCGCCAGTGTCGCCTAAAAATGTGTCTATATGTATGTATGTTTGTGAATGTGCGACTTACTTAAACAATAATATATATGTAGATATGTACGTGTGTGTATATTTACGGCGTAGTAGTTAAGTCTTTGCACTTCAAACCCTGCGGATGTGGGTTCACATCCTAGAACTGACATTGCTGGACCATGAGCAAGTCAGTTCACTTGCCTTAACAAAAAGAAATGTCTGTCAAATATTGTAAGTCGCCTTGGATAAAGGTGTCAGACAAATACTACTACTAATAATAATAAGTAATTTTGTGTCTGAAAGCTGGCAACTTACATGACTTGCCCGGGGTCAAAGAGAGCTCCGGAACTGGAGGTTAATGCTGCAGTCCAATGCCTTAAGCCATAAGGCTACTAGTGCTTCCGACTTTATAACTACTAACATGACATGGCATTTCCACACTGGCTTAAATTCAAATTAGGGAGCCGAAATCTCGAGATCGGACGTTAGACACCAAATAGATTTGTAAAGATACAAAATTATTCATAATTATACATTTGATTTTAAATAGCGTCTTTTATCATCCTTAATGCGCTTAAGTTACGGTGGTTTGACGTCAGCAACAATCTGAGTCATATTTGGGGTACCTTTGCCTATTTGCAGCTTTTTTAATCTAATTCGACTCGTTGATTAATACAGCAACACAGTTTTGGTTGACAATATTAACAATGAACTTCTTATATCATACAACTCTATTAGTTCCATCAATATATCAGTTTATGCACCCATTCGTCCAGATGAGGGGTCGCAGCAGTCCGCACCGTCGAACGGAATGCAGGAGCCAACTCTGGCCGGGGCGCCAGTCGATCCACCGCAGGATGCAGTCGAGCCCTTAACGGCCTCAGCACTTCTAATCTCTGTGAAAGTGATCATTTTTAGAAATGACATGTTCACGTTGGTCTTTCTAAATCAAGGCAATTGTGCAGGTAAGATTTCCACCGCTTATTGCTGAACGCCGCGAGTGTTTGAATCCCACTCAGATTCCTCATTTTTAGATGCGGAGGTTTCATGTGAATCCCGTCCGCTTCACCTCTACGCTGAACTATTTTGTTTAATGCTTTGTTGTTGGTTGCCGCAGGTGCGACTTTTCTTGCGCTCGTTCTGCGTACGATTCAAACCAGCGTGAAAAGATAATAAACCAAACCGAGCCAAAAGTAGAAGGGCCGTACAGATAAGAGATGTGAAGATTACACCGAAATGTAAATAGAACAGGAAAAATTTCAAGCTACGCGACGCATAACATAAACAGACAAACAAAGCTTTAGTTTTTGAAGCCCAGAGTGAGCCAAGTGCCAAATTACCGTCGGGGCCACACACTCTACTACATAAACCATTTTCTTGTTTCTTGGAATATTATTCTCGTTTTCAGCATTGCTAAATGAATTCTGAAGGAAGTGGTGTTTATGTTTCAAACGGCGTGCACATAAGTGCGCATGCGGTGCTTTGTTTGCTTTACCTTCTTATGTCCTACCCGACCCCCCCCATATCTGATTTCCCTTCTGCAACTTTCTGAAAAGTCGTCCATTTGTGCGCAGGTTTAGCCCCCTTTTAATCACTAGTCAAAACTGCTTGAGCTGCTCCTGCTGCTGTCGTCTTATGTTTAACTCCTATCGGCGTTCACATTAGGTCTTCCCTTTTCTAAGTTCTGTCGTCTAAATTGCCACAACGGGTGACAGCAGATTCTAAACAAAATAGTTTTGTGGTGCGGTGGATTTAAAACAAAAAGAAGACAAGTTTGCACAGGTCGTCGCGATTTAGCGCGTTTGCCCTACCGCACGCACACACACAAGTGCCACGCATTCCTATAATTGTGGGGAACAATCGGCGCTTATTAAAGTCACCGCGCGGTGCTGCCGCTGCCTTCGTATGCAGGCCACAGTTGTCATTTCAGTCACGTAATGCGTTGTACTGCAAATGTATGTGTTATCAGCACACACCGGGAACGCCCCCAGAAACATTTCGGGTAAGTACGCAAAATATGGTCCGGGGCTTTGCCCGCATTCTCACCCATCGGGGTGCCAGAGGTGGGGGTGAGGGTTGTCACTGAAATCGCACAGTGTTAGGAGTGTATCACAACTTTTTTGAAGTCAACTGCTTTCGAAAATTACTTTCGAAAAAGTTCAAATTATATTTTTAGGATAAAAAAGGTACGGCAGAGGGCGCCACGCGCAGTTCCATTTCTTTGTCGGTATATAAACCATTGAGGGCCATAAATGTATGGACATATACATACACCTGGTCAGTCCCCGAGGTAAATTGTCTTTTCACATGACCTTTGGTGGTCTCAGGGCCTTTCTGGAGGGCCCAGCGGAGTAGGACCCCTTTCTGACAGTAATGGGATTTGAACCAGCAACTTTCCAGATACCAGTGGTGTTGCTTAACCACAGAGCCATCACTCCACCTTTTGATTTTGAATTTGAAGCATAAAGCACATTTTTAAATTTAGGGTAGTTTAGACGCACAATGCAATGGAGTAGTTAACGCTTTGGACTTCTAAACCTGAGGTTCAAATCCTGCTGTGTGACCCTGAGCAAGTCACTTCACCGGCCTGTGCTCCAATTAGAAAAAAACAAAAGTGATGCAAGTAAATGTATCCCAAATAATAAGAGGCAGTGCAGTGTATTGGGGAAGGCTTTGGATTTGTTCAAAAAGGTTTTGGGTTCACATCTCTCTACTGATGCTTCTGTGACCACGAGCTGGTCACTCCACCTGCCTGGGCTTCAAATGGAAAAACAATAGAAATGACCGAAAGAACGAGATTATGAATACAAGCGGCTGAAATGAGTTTCCTCCGCAGGGTGTCTGGGCTTTCCCTTAAAGATAGGGTGAGAAGCTCATAGTACAGCCGCTGCTCCTCCGCATCAAGAGGAGTCAGATGAGGTGGCTCGGGCATCTGATCAGGATGCCTCCTGGACGCCTCCCTGGCAAGGTGTTCCGGGCACGTCCAACTGGGAGGAGGCCCCGGGGAAGACCCAGGACATGTTGGTGGGACTGGGAACGCCTTGGGATTCCCCCGGAAGAGCTAGAAGAAGTAGCCGAGGAGAGGGAAGTCTGGGCATCTCTGCTCAAGCTGCTGCCCCCGCGACCCGACCTCGGAGAAGTGGAAGCGGAAGAGGATGGATGGATGGCTAGAAATGTACCCAATTGTTGCAAGTCACCTCGGATAAAGGCATCAGCCTAACAGTAATAATAATAGGCAGTGTGGTTTAAGTGATTAAGGCATTGGACTTCTTCAAAACCCTGAGGCTGTGGGTTCACTTCCTGCTAAGAGTACCGTCTCTGTGTGACCCTGAGCAAGTCACTTCACCGGAATTGTGCTCCAACTTGAAAAACAAATGCAATGTAACCAAATATACCTCAGGTGTTGTAAGTCACCTGGGATAAAGGTGTCTGCCGAATAATAATAAAACTGTAAGGAATAATAGGCAGTGCGGTGTGGTGGTTAAGGCTTTGGACTTCATCAGAACGCTGAGGTTGTGGGTTCACATCCTGTGTAACCCTGAGCAGGTCACTTCACCTGCCTGTGCTCCAAGTGGAAAAACAACAGAAATGTAAACACTAAGGGGCAGCACGGTGACGCAGTAAGGAGACCAGGGTTCACATTTCAGGTCCTCCCCATGTGGAGTTTGCATGTTCTACCTGTGTCTGTGTGGGTTTCCTCCGGGTGGTTCCGTTTCCTCCCATCGTCCAAAGGCCTGCAGTTTGGATGAACTGATGACACGAAATTGGCCCCAGTGTGTGTTTGGTGTGTGTGTGTGTGTTTGGTGTGTGTGCGTTCGCCCTGCAGTGAACTTCACACCCTGTGTAGGGTTTGTTACTGCCTAGCTGGGAATGGCTCTGGCACCCCCCACCGCCCTCGTCTGGATTAAGCGGGTTAGAAAATGACATGACATGTAACCGATTGTATCTCAAATGTTGTAAGTCACTTTGGATAAAGGCAAGAACCAAATGAGCAAATATTAATCCTATCAAGCAATAAGAAACGTTACATGATATAATGAGACTGGTAAAGTCATCCCTGATGGAGGATCACAGGAATCATGGGAAAGAGGGGTCCTTTCATCGGAGCAACGTTTCAGCCGTGGCATGGCCAAATGGGGAGGCAGCTAGATGGATGAGGTCTCCAGGACTCTAAAAATATCCAAACCTAATTATGTCATATCATCTACTGTTAAACCGTACTTCTAAAATTTTTATTGTTATGCTGTCTTAAGGAATTGTTCTGTTCTGTATATTGTATTGTATTGTATTGACCCCCTACTTTTGACACCCACTGCACGCCCAACCTACCTGGAAAGGGATCTCTCTTTGAACTGCCTTTCCCGAGGTTTCTTCCATTTTTCCCTACAAGGTTTTTATTGGGAGTTTTTCCTTGTCTTCTCAGAGAGTCAAGGCTGGGGGGGCTGTCAAAAGGCAGGGCCTGTTAAAGCCCATTGCGGCACTTCCTGTGTAATTTTGGGCTATACAAAAATAAACTGTATTGTATTGTATTGTACTCGTGGCTGAGGCTTTGAACCGTAAAGCACTTGGCTACTCCTAAAATTGTGGCTCACTGTGTGATGATGAATGCGTCGCCACAAGTGCCTTCGCATCAGTTCTAAAACTGTGGATGAACTCAATCCATACTGATTCTCTAAATCGAATGTGTCGATAATGTTCACTTGAAAAGGCGCTATATAAAATCCAAAGGTTGAACCCGCGGTGTGTTTCTGCGCAATGCACATACCCTGTCAGCAGCCAGTTTGTAGAAATAAAAATGTATTTTTTTTTCCCCTAAAGCTCTTTTGGGTGGCGTTCTCTATGAAAGGCGCTATATAAAATGAAATGATTGCGCCCACCACGTATTCCTGTGCAGTGCGTGTACTCTAACAGCGTTCAGTTTGTAGAAATAACATCACAATTGCTCAGTGTTTTCACTTGTAAAGTGTTTGTGGGTGCCGTTCATTAGGAAAGGCGCTATATGAAAGCGGCCTCATTTTGTGACCCTGGGGTTTTTCTGAAGCTATCTGTAGCTTTTATTGGTTGTGCAAACGGGACTTTGATTGCTCATTGCTGCTAACCTAAAAGTGGCGCTGGGGAGGCGCTATAAAAAGAAAAAGGTTGAAAGGATTCACTATGTCTCAGTGGGTCACTGTGCGGAGATTACAAAACGCGACAAAGAAATTGTTCAATACGTTTACTTTTTAACTATGCAAGGAGCCATATAAAAAAGCAAAGCTACTCCGTCTCACCGTGTAACTGCCCCTGCCAGTGATCATTTTATAAAAATATGGCAGCCATTTTTTAAAGCACAGTGCAATGAATTTACTCTCAAAGGCGCTATATAAACCTCAGGGTTGTACTTACTTGCTCTGTGAACTTGTGCGACTGCTGGTGGTTACATGTCCCTTTACTCTTCCTGTACATTACCTTTGCATGATGTTCACTGGCAAGGCGCTATAAAAAAAACTGCAAGGTTGCACTGATTTACTCCTATGGCTATTATTTTTCCTTATTTGACTGATGTCCTTATCCAAGGTGACTTACAATATTTGAGATACAAAAGGTTGCATTTCTTTTGTTGTTCCACTTAAAGTCCAGACAGGTGAAGTGACTTACTCATGGTCACTTAGTGTCAGTAGTGGGATTTAAACCCCCAATCTCAAGGTTTGATGTCTCCTGTGCTCAGTTTATAGAGAAAGGATGTCATTCGATAAATACCCTTCTTTTATAGTGCCACCACCTGTGCTACCCGTCTAAGACAGGTTGAAATCCAAATCATCAATGTAGACCTCAGCATTAAAAGTTTGCAGTGCACTATCTGTTGGAATGTATTTTAGAAAGCATGTAGTAATAAAATACATTGCATTTTCCATTTCAACAGATGGCGCATCACAAACATTTGGACTAATACATTACTACAGATGTTTGTGATGCGCCATCTGTTGGAATGGAAAATACAATGAGTATATCTCTGCTATATGCCATTTGGTATGGGATTCGTAAAAGCAGTGTTCATGTTTGTGTTGTGCCATCTATTGGAATGTTAATACTTGAAAATAATATAAAACGGTTAATGGGAGTCCAATAACTATATTGTGTCCAGCAGAGTCTGTATCATTAAAAAAAAAAAAAAGATGGCTAATTTTTAATAAATCAGCTGTGGTGCTTGTGGTATGGGATTCTTAAAAAACACTGTTAATGTCTGCAATGTGCCATCTGGCATATGGAATGCATACGTCTCTGCTATATGCCATTTGATATGGGATTTTTAAAGTAGTTGTAGCGTTTATGTTGCACCATCTGTTGGAGTGGAAAATGCAGTGGATGTGTCCCTGTTGTATGCAGTTTGATGTGGTATTCTTGAAAGCAGCGTTGGTGTTTATAATATAATATACTACATTAAACCACTGCTTACAGATTTATATAGTCCAGTGGTTCTCAATCGGTGGGGCGGGCCCCCCTAGGGCGGCGCAAAGTAACAAAAAGGGGAGCGCGAAGATGTGAAAAAAAGAAAACAGAATCAAAAATATGAAAAAAACATCTTTTGAAGCCAAAACAAATTAACTTAAACTACATTCTGATACTAGAACAATAAATATAGAGTTAGATAAATGTCGATAAAAGTTAAGTAGGTATAATAAAATATGCAACTACATTTCAAAAAAAATGTTGGGGGGGGGGTGCGATTTAAAACTGTTATGAAAACTCGGGTCGCAAATACTTAAAGGTTGATAAACGCTGATATAGTCTATTATATTTCTATGATGTAAAGCAATGTGATCTTTGTTATTCTTACAGTATTCCTTTGAACATTTGTGAAATGCATTGAGCATGGGAAAGGCGCTATATAAATCAAATGTATTATTATTATAGTACAGTACTAGGGTGTTGTACCATGTTAGCCATTATGAATGTAGTAAAAAGTCAAGCAAAATTACACCTTTTATTGGCAAACTAAATAAATTACAATATGCAAGCTTTCGAGTTGCCTTATTATTTATATATTATATATATATTTATATATTAATATTATTATTTAGTATTCCAATAAAAGGTGCCATTTTGCTTATTATTATAATGAAATTTTACTTGCATGTGCTAATTTACATGCAACCATTTCAGTCCCCAATATTAAGTCACTATATGGTCTTACATGTAGAAATCTGATACTAATGGTGCAGGCTTGCCTTGGTATTTATTTCTTTTTTAGTCCCTAGGTTGTCTACCTATTTCAGGGTCCCCATTCGTCTTTACACCTCTTGTTAGTGTGAGCAGGGGGCTCACTGCCTGTCACTTACGCCAGTTTATAGCCCTGCTTCCTCCAGTCAGACATGGTGTACGGCAGTTGTGTGCCTTACAGCTTCAGGCTGCGAGGTCATAAAGAAGCCTCGACGTACACAACACGGCGCTTGTTTCGCTCAGGTCATTCTCTGCAGTCTTTGTTCTCTGTGGGCTGGTGGGATTTCGGCAGCACTGCAAACATCTGACGTGCAAAAACCTTAAACCGGTTTTACGGGTTCTTGTCACGATCGCTTTGGGCTCGAATGAAAGAGAACTTCTGTGTTTCGCTGCAAACGTATACTGCAGAATTTCGAAGTCGGCTCCGGACAATCAAAACGACATTAACAGAACCGCCAGTTTGGGTCTGAGATGAGGCCGTCAAGTCACGAAGCGTGTTCATTAACTCGGTTCTGTATTACGACGGCCACCTTCTTGTTCCCGTAGACCGTTTATTAAGTGGCAAAACTCCAAGAGCTCAGTGGCTGCCGAAAAGCCGCCCCCCGCGGCTACGGAAAGACCTTTCTAATCTGCTTTACTACAATTACAATGAATTAGCGGAAGCGCGCTCATTCTGGGGCTATCTGTGGCTTTAATCGCTCGTTTAAAGGCAAAAAGCTCAGACCGTCTTATGTTTCCATTTTTCCCGCAAATACAATACAGCTGCTGCCATCGTGTCGGAAACTTCTAGGCAATGTACACACGGAGGATAGAACCACTTCAACAGCGATCCGAAGTATACTACGCTAATGGTGATTAGTCGCGATTGAAATAAGCGCACAGTCTGATTTACTTCTCCTTGTTATTTAATGCCTTTACTAGCAGTGCGACCCTTCTAAGACACGCTGAAATCTAAACAGTTGCCCTCAGCGTTGCAGTTTGCAGGGCACCATCTATTGGAATGTATTTTGTAATGCATGTATTAATAAAATGAATTGCATCTGTCATTTCAACAGATGGTGCATCACAAAACATTTGTAGTAATAAAATGTATTACTACATTTGTTTTGTGATGTGGCATCAATTGGAATGAATTTTGTAATGCATGTATTAATAAAATGCATTGCAGTTTCCATTCTAACAGATGGTGCATCACAAATATTTGTAGTGATTACTGAGAGAGTTCCAGCTGCAGAGCTGCTTTTGCAGCACCATATGTCACTGCAGGTCTGCACCAGCAGTTTAATGGTGGAAGTGACATCACTGCACGTCTGTACTACGTGCTAACCAAACTAATCCCTAACCTTAAATTACTCCTAATCTTAACTGTTTATACTAACAACACTGATCCTTATCCTTAACTTCTGTTATGAACAGCTGGCCAATAGCTGTGGTGATGTATGGTGCTGCAGCTCTATTGGGTTTTATTAGCATTACCAGAAATGTTTGTGATGCACCATCTGTTTTAATGATAAATGCAATGGTTTTATTACTGCAAATGTTTGAGGTGCCATCTGTTGGAATGACAAATGTAATGTGTGTTGTTGCTACAAATGTTTATGATGCATCGTCAGTTGGAATAACAGAGTTAATGGAAAATGGACGGACACTGATGCACAGACACACTTATTCTTTTATTCCGGTGGATTCCTTCAGCCATAAAGGTGCTGGCTCCATAGCTCCTTGGGTGACATTAGTTTGTTAATAATCTTCACATAGTTGCAGCAGCACAGGTGTCACTGCAGTCTTATGAGTCCTGGTTCTTTAATGGCACCTTACTGTACTATGTTGTTTGGTTCCTGGTAGAGCCATTACTTGACAAAAAATATACAAATATATGTGTGGACAAAACAGAAATCTGTGTGGTAGGCAAGCTGGATGGGCAAGAAAACCTGAATTGTGTGTGTGTGTGTTATTGTATGCACACAATTCCTATCGGTGTGAGATTTATTTATCATCTGTTCATGGCTCTTTGTGGAACCAAAAATGGCATCACTCAGAAGAACCACTCTGGTGCCTTCATGTTTAAGACTGCGGGTGGAATTTCATGGTAGCTGCAAATGATTGCTCACAGACACGAGCCTTAATTTTGGGAAAATTTGGAATCCAATTGTCCACACGACTACATTTTCATTTAAAAATGGTGTTTTAAAACAAAAGCAATCTATGCTTACAGTAGAATTTACACATCGTTTACAAAAGTATTTCTGTCCATATTAAAATGACCATTATCTATCTATCTATCTATCTATCTATCTATCTATCTATCTATCTATCTATCTATCATATAGTGCCTCTCATATCTATCTATCTATCTATTTATCTATCTATCTACAGTGCATCCAGAAAGTATTCACAGTGCATCACTTTTTCCACATTTTGTTATATTACAGCCTTATTCCAAAATGGATTCAATTCATTTTTTTTCCTCAGAATTCTGCACATAACACCCCATAATGACAACGTGGAAAAAGTTTACTTGAGATTTTTGCAAACTTATTAAAAATAAAAAAACTGAGAAATCACTTGTACATAAGTATTCACCACCTTTACCATGAAGCTCAAATTGAGCTCAGGTGCATCCTGCTTCCCTGATCATTCCTTGAGATGTTTAATTGGAGTCCACCTGTGGTAAATTCAGTTGATTGGACATGATTTGGAAAGGCACACACCTGTCTATATAAGGTCCCACAGTTGACAGTTCATGTCAGAGCACAAACCAAGCATGAAGTCAAAGGAATTGTCTGTAGACCTCCGAGACAGGATTGTCTCCAGGCACAAATCTCAGGAAGGTTACAGAAAAATTTCTGCTGCTTTGAAGGTCCCAATGAGCACAGTGGCCTCCATCATCCATAAGTGGAAGAAGTTCGAAACCACCAGGACTCTTCCTAGAGCTGGCCGCCATCTAAACTGAGCGATCGGGGAGAAGGGCCTTAGTCAGGAGGTGGCCAAGAACCCGATGGTCACTCTGTCAGAGCTCCAGAGGTCCTCTGTGGAGAGAGGAGAACCTTCCAGAAGGACAACCATCTCTGCAGCAATCCACCAATCAGGCCTGTATGGTAGAGTGGCCAGACGGAAGCCACTCCTTAGTAAAAGGCACATGGCAGCCTGCCTGGAGTTTGCCAAAAGGCACCTGAAGGACTCTCAGACCATGAGAAACAAAATTCTCTGGTCTGATGAGACAAAGATTGAACTCTTTGGTGTGAATGCCAGGCGTCACATTTGGAGGAAACCAGGCACCGCCATCACCAGGCCAATACCATCCCTACAGTGAAGCATGGTGGTGGCAGCATCATGCTGTGGGGATGTTTTTCAGTGGCAGGAACTGGGAGACTAGTCAGGATAAAGGGAAAGATGACTGCAGCAATGTACAGAGACATCCTGGATGAAAACCTGCTCCAGAGCGCTCTTGACCTCAGACTGGGGCGACGGTTCATCTTTCAGCAGGACAACGACCCTAAGCACACAGCCAAGATATCAAAGGAGTGGCTTCAGGACAACTCTGTGAATGTCCTTGAGTGGCCCAGACTTGAATCCGATTGAACATCTCTGGAGAGATCTTAAAATGGCTGTGCACAGACGCTTCCCATCCAACGTAATGGAGCTTGAGAGGTGCTGCAAAGAGGAATGGGCGAAACTGGCCAAGGATAGGTGTGCCAAGCTTGTGGCATCATGTTCAAAAAGACTTGAGGCTGTAATTGCTGCCAAAGGTGGATCGACAAAGTATTGAGCAAAGGCTGTGAAGTACATGTGATTTCTCAGTTTTTTTTATTTTTAATAAATTTGCAAAAACCTCAAAGAAACTTTTTTCACGTTGTCATTATGGGGTGTTGTGTGTAGAATTCTGAGGAAAAAAAAGAATTTAATCCATTTTGGAATAAGGCTGTAACATAACAAAATGTGGAAAAAGTGATGCGCAGTGAATGTAGCATTCCAGCCGGACTTTATTCAGACGATGCACTCAATAATCATGATGAATGGACCATGGTGGGGTATTCCAACACATTTATTCACAAATTACCATAGACACATCGTAAGAGCTGTTCGCCTTCCAGCTAGATGCTAATTTAAAGATGAATGGAAAACGATAACTTTCTCATTAACCTTTTTTTGGTGAGCAAACAGTAGCAGTTTGAACTTCCTTCCCGGAAGTTGCCCGTTCCCAATTTCAAAATAAGAGTCTAATGAACATTATAAGGTATAATTCCTTCAGGGATTTAAGTATCTAAAAAATATCAAATAGAACAAATAATCTGGGTCATTTACAGTGAATACTTTCCGGATGTACTCTATCTATGTAATCATCTATCTATTATATAGTGCCTTTCATCTATCTATCTATCTATCTATCTGTCTGTCTGTCTGTCTGTCTGTCTGTCTGTCTGTCTGTCATATAGTGCCTTTCATCTCTCGCTCTCAGGGTAATCTGACATAAAGAAGAGAGTCTCTTAACGCACTCGCCGTAGCCTCCGAATTCCTCCTCTAAATCATCAGGTCTTCTATTTGTATTTACTTTACCACCTCAGAGTTTTCTTTTCTTTTCTTTTTTTCTTTGCCATGGGGCAGATGAATCTTTTTATCTTTTGCATCCTCCTGATGTAAAGCAGCTGTGTTTAAAGGAATTGCTTTTTTCACAGGCCATTATAAAAATTGTGAAGATGTCTTGTCTTGAAAGCCTTTTAATGGCAAAGAAGTATGTGCCTCTGGCTGAAGCCTGAAGACGTGCCTGGCAGCATCGGGAGACGAGGTGTGCAGACCCCTCCTGACTCGAGCAGTTCACAGCTCATTCAGTACGCAGTTTGGTGGTCTGTTTTCCGTGTCGTTGTGTATGTGGATGTATTGTAATGAGGTGAAGCTGAGTTTGGTGTATTAGTGACAATCATGCTTGGCAAATGAATTTTAAAAACTGCACCCTTGTTCCAGGGAGTCGAGGTAATGTGGTGGTCAGCGCTGCCGAGTCGTGGATTTGAATTCTGCACCTTCGGACAGTCTGGTGTTCCACCAACATCCCTTAAGTTGGCTGAATGAGTTACATGGTAACAGATAGATCAACTAAAATAGTTAGGTCGATACGACACGCAGTATAAGAGAAATGGTGGATAGACAGACACAAAAGGTACTATAAGGTAGGTAGAGAGATATGAAAGGCACTATATAATAGCTATGAAACACACTATAAGATAAATAGGTGGAGACACAAAAGGACAGACAGACAGACACAGGCACAAAAAGGACACAAAATAAAAAAAGCACTGGCACTGATGGAGATCAACAGAATGGGATGCCATTCCCAAATTTCAAATGCCATAGCAAAAGGTCGGGATGCTCATGTCAAACGGGGTCTTTCAGTTTTCCATTTTTAATAAATTAGCAAAAATTACTAAAAGTCCTGTTTTTGCCTTGTCACTGTGGAATTGTGTGTGTTGTTTGATGTGAAGAAAGGCATTTACATGATTTTAGGGCAAGGCTGCCACATAACAGAATGTGTAAAAACATGAAGGGGTCTGAAAGATGGATGGAAAGATGAAGAGATGTGAAAGGCACTACATGATAGATAGATAGACAGATGAATGAAAGACACTATATGATAAGACAGATAGATAGCTAGCTAGATGTGTAAGGCACTATATTATAGAATGTGTATATATATATATAATATATATGTGTATATATATATGTATATGTGTATATATATGTATATGTATATGTATGTATGTGTATATATATAAAATATATAGAAAGGGCACTATATTATAGAGAGATAGATGGGTAGAAAGATAGGAAGAGTACTATATGATAGATGGATAAAAGGCACTATATGATAGATGTTTAAGACTCTACATAATAGAAAGATACATAGATAGGAAGGGCACTGTATAATAGATAGATTGACAGATGGATGAAAGGCATTATATGATAGATAGATGGACGGAGGAAAAGCACTGTATGATAGATTGATACTTAGATAGGAAGGACACTATATTATAAATAAATGGATGTGTAAGACTCTACATAATAGACAGATACATAGATAGGAAGGACATTATATAATAGATAGACAGATGGATGAAAGGTGCTGTATGATAGACAGATTACAGATAGATATATAAGGCTTTATATAATAGATAGATAGATACAGTAGATAAATGGATGAAAGGCACTATATGATAGACATATAGATGTGTAAGGCTATATGTAATAGATAGATAGATACATAAATAGGCAGGACACTATATAATAGATAGATAGACAGATAGATAGGCAGGCCTGCCCATCACTGCCCGCGCTCTCTCGTGTGTTCATAGCTGGCAGCTTTTCTGGTGGTTGATTCCAAAGTGACCCGTGCGGACCCCCTGTTGCCCAGTTCTTGGCCGACGCCTCCATGGCTGCTAGGATAGGCTCTGGTCTCCATTAAGAGACTGTCCTGTTATTTAGATGTCTTATCTTTGTACCCCTCCTACTGTCCCAGTTATGCAGACCCTTTCTGGTTTGCTTTAAACCCAATGCCAAATGAGCCCACATGCAGTTTTGTGAAAGTTGTTTGCATTTTTCCTTTGTTTTTTTTTTTTTGTTTCACAAAGCCATTCACGCTCTTCCCACACTTGGAGAATGATAGATACTTAAGACTAATGAAAAGCCAAAAGCGGCACAGAGAAGTCATGCAGGGGACGTAAGAGTGTTTGGAATATGACAAGTGAATCATTGTATCCTGTAATTATACATTAGTTAATGATACGGCTTCACATTAGCCACAAAGATTGAAAATAGCAAAGTTCAGAAGTTTAGATCTGCATCCGGTCTTCCTGTTGTGACAGCCTTCAAGCCGTCAGTGGTATAAGAAATCAATGCCGCCGTGTGTTTAGAGAACAAAGTCGTATGGAAGATGAGATGTGTACCTGATGAATAAAAGACAATGGTGTTAGGTGTTCATAAAAAGGAGAGCAGCAGCCCTCCAACTCTGACAGCAAGAACCTGAAAGAAAATGGAGGCATGAATGGAAGGACTTTTTAAACTCTGGGTTGTCCATTCAAAGGTCAAAGAAAATTACAAGAATGGTTTAATCTTAATATGTCACCTGACCAAATGAAACCAATTCTGGGTCATGGTTGTCATGGCAGCACTGAGCATAATATAATTGGCCCAAGATCAGCAAAATATAATCAATCCAGCATACAGAATAAACAACAAGCAAAGGAAAAAGAATCTTAAAGTGACACGTTACAAACAAATACAACGGTCCAGGCGCGGAGTAATGGGCATCAACTCAAAGACCCCCGATTGAACAGATCCAGTGATGTGCAGTCGTGATCAGAAGCTTGATGGACTCTATAATTCACATCTAAGCTTTGACATGCCAATATGTATCCAACAACGCCAGGGCTGTAGAAGGCTTCATAATCCAGTTAGAGATATACCTGCACGTAATTTACGTCAATTCAGTACAACGACGTGACATTTCATACCTTAGCGATTACAGCAACTGTCATGAGGTGACAAAGTATCAAGTTATACTGGTGACCAGCCAATGAGGGGCCAACCAGCATGCGTACCGTACTGTAGGTCTTGGCTAAATGACAACGATGATGACACATCAAAGTCAACATACACCGAGCGTAAAGCAGGAGCCAACCTTGAATGGGGTGCCAGCTGAGGGCTGGGCTCACTCAGGCACCCACCTGCACAGTCACCAGGTGGAGAATGAACCCAGCTGGCATGTCTACTGGTATGTGGGAGGAAAACCTGAGGACACTGTGCAAACTTCACACAGATACTGTGTGCCTCTCTGCTATGTATCATAATAATTGCAGCCAAAGCAGGGGGCAGGAGACTCAAATCCAGAATGCTGTAGCCATGAGACAGCAGCACTACCCACAATGCCAGTGTGCCACCCACTTTTATTAAATATGATGTTATTAAACATACAGTAATGCCTCTCTACCAGATTTCACAATTGTTAACAACCAAAGATGGGGGCATAAGATTCAAACCCAGAATGCTGTAGCCATGAGACAGCAGCACTACCCACAATGCCAGTGTGCCACCCACTTTTATTAAATATGCGTATAATGTTAGTAAATGTACAGTAATGACTCTCCACCAGATTTCACAATAATTATCAACCAAAGCTGGGGCCACAAGATTCAAACCCAGAATGCTGTAGCCATGAGGTAGCAGCACTACCCACAATGTCAGTGTGCCACACACTTTTATTACATATAATGCTATTAAACATACAGTAATGTCTCTCTACCAGATTTAATAATAATTAACAACCAAAGATGGGGGAATGAAATTAAAACCCAGAATTCAGTAGCGATTAGACAGCAGCACTACCCACAATGCCAGTGTGCCACCTACTTTTATTAAATATGTGTATAATGTTAGTAAATGTACAGTAATGGCTCTCCACAAGATTTCACAATAATTATCAGCCTAAGTTGGGGGCATGAGATTCAAACCCAGAGTACTGTAGCCATGAGGCAGCAGCACTACCCACAATACCACAGTGCCACCCACTTTTCTGAAATATGTGATTAAACATACAGTAGTGCCTCCCTGCCAGATTTCATAATAATTAGTCAAAATTGGCGGCAGCCAATCTATTGCTTAGTTTTGGTGTAATTTAACTTGTATTTTGTTCAGGAGCTTATCTGTTCCTCGGTATTCAGTCACTTTTGCTGGGTATTCCCATTGAAGTTGTGTGCATTTAAAGGAGGAATCCATTTTGGCAGGAAAGCCTCGGCAGCAGATTGTCTTCTGATTATTTTTGTGCTCTTGTGACCGCACCCCTGATAGAATCTTTTACTGCTCTTTGCAGATGATCTCTCCTGAGTCTCTGCCAGCTGGGGTGGTGTGAGTCATTGCATACTTCACACTGTATATCCATGGAAATGTGTATTTGTAATCGCTGGGGGTCTGTATAAAAACCTGAGGCTGCATTGTGCTTTATTTATTTATTCTTTGCTTTGCAGATCAATTCTATATGTGAGGGTTAACAATGATAATGTAGTTACGGTTGCTGCTTTGGACTCCATTTTGTTTGGGCTCTGTGTGCCCACCTGACATTTCTCCATAGGCGATTTCCTCCTATATGATGTGCGTGCGTGTATTCTGCAGTGGAGAGGTGCCCCCTCGAGGATGGGCTCCTGCATTGCACTGGCACTAATTGATTATAATATTAGACTGCTAGTGATATGTACTGTAATTTGGGTTAAAATAGCTGGAAGTATTGAGTGTGGTATCTCTGTTGTTCAGAGCCACCAGTCTGCAGCTACAAAAATTCAGATAAACTTCTCATAATCCTAATCTTAACCACTAGCTGTACTACTCGCCTGAGGTGGGTTATAACCTAAAAAATCAAGCTTTAACATTTGCAGTGCACCATCTATTGGAAGGCATTTTATAACGTATGTAGTTATACATACGTACATTCCAACAGATGGTGCATCGCAAACATGTGTAGTAATAAAATGCATTACTGCAAATGTTTGTGATGTGCCATCTATTAGAATGTATCTTGTAATGCATGTAGTAATAAAATGCATTTCAGGTTGCCATTCCAACAGATGGTGCATCACAACCATTTGTAGTAATGAAAGGCATTACTGAGAAAGGTTCAGCTGGAGAGCTTCATGCAGCACCATATGTCTCCATTAATCAATCTTCCTGGGTGAATAAGGTGGACAGAGTCTGACAGCCATTGTTTCTGCATTAGAAGTTCTTGCTGTTATGTCCAGCAGGCAGGAGAATTCAGCGGGCGACTGGAAGGCAAGGATGTAATCAAAATACCATAGCGAGGGCCAGAACCAGGACAATGAATACCAGGAACCTAAGTCAAAAGTTTGAGAGGGCAGCAGCAGATGACATAAAAATTTAAAATCCATTGATATGATTTTCTAGTGGCTGCTATCAGTTTTAGGCAGACGCCGGATCAAATCTAATCTTAACGTAAATCTAACAATATACGGCTGTATTCAAAATCTGCATTCACCCAGTAAGGATGAAAATCAGATCTGGAACAAACTTAATGAACTGGAAACAGTAAAATACACAAAAAAAAAAAACGCACAAGGACGTTCAGCAACAAGAGAGCCTTTGTGAAGCTGAGTGAGGTGCATCCTGGGATTTGGAAGACCACCTGTAAAGGGCTTGTGAGGGTTGTCGAATGTTAAGACCTAACATTGCTATTAACAATAAAACAATATGAAAAGGTTAATGGCAGGCGGATAACAGTTGTGGCTGGCAGTGTTTGTACCATTTAAAAAAAAAGCCCCCTCCCCATTTTGCCACCCTTAACTGTCCAGGATGATTTTTGTACCTTTCACCCTGTGCTGCCATTTTTTTCCTCTAACCCCATGTAACCCTCAATTAAGTTTTTAATGCTTTTTTGTAATCATTTTTGGCAATTTAAGATGACAAATTTTCAATAAATCAGCTGTAGCGCTTGTGGTATGGGATTTGTAAAAACACTGTAATGTCTGTGCCATCTTCTGTAATGCATGTCTCTTCTATATGCCATTTGGTATGGGATTTGTAAAGCAGTGTTCATGTTTGTGTTACACCATCTGTTGAAGTGGAAAGCGCAATGCATGTGTCTGTTGTATGCAGCTTGGGGTGGGATTTGTAAAAGCAGTGTTGGTGTATGTGTTGCGCCATCTGTTGGAGTGACAGAGAAATAGAAACCAGACAGACAGATGGACCCTTGTTCTTTTATTAAGGTAGATGGGATAGCTGATGATATTAAATGTGCTACATTAAACCACGGTTTATAGGGTCATTTTTCTATGATGTAAAGCAGGGGTGTCCAACTCTAGTCCTGGTGGGCTGCAGTGGCTGCAGGTTTTCATTCTAACCATCTTCTTAATTAGTGAGCTGTTTTTGCTGCTGATTAACTTGTTTGCCTTCATTTTAATTGATGTGACTCAGACTCCTTAGTTGTTAGCAGCCAAACAATAATGAGACCCAAAAAAAGCCGTCACATGACCAGCTCACCAGAAAATAAAGAAAGGTGAAGGTCTCGGTCATGTTGGTCTGCTCAGGTCACCAAAACATCTTGACGGTGGTCTTAGAAAAAACAAAAAGTCGTCAGTCTTCTATGGCAGAATGAGAGCAGCCATAAGTCATGATATTCATTAACGACTTTAATTAGAATTGGCTCCTTATTAAGAAACTGGTTGGAGTGAAACTGGCTGGTTCGTTTCACATCTCATTTCTGTTTGGCTGCCATTTAATGAAGAAACAAATCAGTTCAGAGGACGGAATCCTTAAAAACAGGGCTTTTGAAACGAAGAGAAAAGGAGTTAATTACCGTAGCAGTGAAAACTGGTCACTGATTAGGAAAAGGGTCAGAATGGAAACCTGCAGCCGCTGCGGCCCACCAGGACCAGAGTTTGACACCCCTGATGTAAAGTAATCTGATCGTTGTAGTGTTATTCCTATAGTATTCCTATGGATATTTTTAAAGTGCTTTGAGCATGGGAAAGGCGCTTTATAAATCAAATATATTATTATGGTGACATTTTTTACTTGCATGTGTTAATTTACATGCAACTATTTCAGTCCCCGGTATTAAGTTACTATATGGTCTTGAAATCTGATACTAATGGTCCAGGCTTGCCTTGGTATTTTTTTTAATGTCCCCAGGTGGTCTACCTATTCTTCTCTACGCCTCTTGTTAGTGTGATCAGGGGGCTCACTGCTTGTCGCTGATGCCAGTATATGGCTCTGCTAACGATTTACTCCTCAAGTACCAAGTCAGACATGGAGAACCACAGTTGTGTGCCTTACACTTTCCGGTAATGTAATGTAAAAGAATGTGATTTTTGTACCATTTTTTCCCCACAGTCAGTCTGTCATTGGCCAACCCGCTATATCCTAACACAGGGTCACGGGGGTCTGCTGGAGCCAATCCCAGCCAACACAGGGAACAAGGCAGGAACAAATCCCCGGGCAGGGTGCCAGCCCACCGCAGGGCACACACACACACACACACACACTCTAGGGACAATTTAGGATCGCCAATGTGCCTAACCTGCATGTCTTTGGACTGTGGGAGGAAACCCACGCAGACACGGGGAGAACATCAAACTCCACGCAGGGAGGACCTGGGAAATGAACCCGGGTCTCCTTACTATGAGGCAGCAGCGCTACCACTGTGCCACCGTGCCACCTATTCCCACAGTATTCCTTGAAATATTTGTGAAGAGCTTTGAGCATGGCAAAGGCGCTATATAGGGCAAATGTAGTATTTAATTTTTATTAAAACAGTTCGATGACCTGCTGCCGCCCAATGTCATGCCACCCATTTCCTCCGATACCCAGACGTGTTTTGTCACTTTATATATTTTTTAAAAACAACGGTCACCCTTGTGCTCCCTTGAACACGAGTAGACTATAAAAGCAACAGAAAACTGGAACTCCCCCAGTCCGTGTTTTACTTCTGGCCGCGTCCCAAATATCCGTCACTTCTCTGGCGGCACGTTCCATAGGATTGGCAATCTGTGAAGAAGGGTCCTTCCTCTGCCTTTAACGGATTACACCTTGTGGGATTCCACTGCCCTCCATGCCTAGGGGGCTCTCAGGTTACTGTGTGGGGGGTGGAATCCTGTGGTTTGCTGACCAGGCAAGGGACACGCAAGTCACTAGGAGGGAGGAAGGCGAGCTCTGCACTTTAAATTGGAGGGCAGGATGACATCAGCGCGTTAGGTGTATTTGGTGACACTGGTGACACTTGTGTGCTTCTTGGTTTGCTTTGATCCCAGCTTCTGACGTTTCAAATTACTGGAAGTGGACAGGACCTTGAACTCGCTCAGAGGATTTCCCATTTTTATTTGCAAGGAAGTTATGTCCTTTATTTTTAGGCAACTTTTTTTTTTTTTTTTAAATTTCTAAAAGCAAATGTGAGAAAAAATGAATGTAAGCAGTAGACGGGATTACGAAAGCCCCATCAGACTAATTCCAGTCATTTTGACTTCGCATTTTGTTGAATACACTTAACAGTTCATGTGAAGAAAACGTTCTCCCTTCTCCTGTCCAAATTACCTGGAAACCGATGGATGGGAGGGGTGCCCCCCGTGTAAGAAACAACCGAGTAGTAATTCAGGTGGGGTCATTAATGGCGACTCTCCATCGAAGTGAGGGGTCATTCGGGTCCCAGATGGTGTCCTGAGGCACCGCCATCCAGAAAATGCAAAAGTCCAAGAAGGATCCTGTGTGAAGATCTCCAGATGAACCCCAACAGACACAATCTGAATAAAGTGAAGCACCAACCCCTTTAACACTCTGTTGGTATCATATGTCGATAGATGATGAAATGTAAGAAAATAGGCACCCAGCTGGCCTACTGCAGAATTGGAGGGTCCTCTTATGGTCCTCTTGGGCGCCCAATTTCTTCCTGATGGGTCTGATGACATTCCAGCGGTAATCACCAGTGCTGTCTTACCATCAACCAACATGTGCAAAGCACTTGGCATCATGACTAGAGCTTGATATGAAAGGCACTATATAATCCACAAATCTTCAGATGGACAGATAGATACAAAAGGCCAAACATTTTGGACAGCCCCTCCAAACTGAGCTGAGGTGTTCCATTGTTGTCATTCTGCAACTGCGTGCACGTACCTAGTGAGACGAATCACTGTGATGCACAATGTGCCGAGAACGGCGTGCAATGAAGAGTGGGGGCTGTTAGAGCCACAAGGGAAGGGGCCGACTCCATATTAATCTGGGTGCCCATCGAGCTCATATTGGTGCCATGGTGAGGTGCTCACATACTTTAGGCCATACAGTGTAGGATCGGCACTACAGATAGATATGTTTCATGACAGGCATTATTTAACAGATTGTGTGACCTGTAGGGGGCACCACTGAGTCCCCAAGCCCTTAAACAAATAGCAAATACCTTCACACAGGTTATTTTTAAGCTCTCCCATAAGTACAATTACTTCTTCTTCTTTCTCTTTTCTTCCTCTCCTTCCATTCCTTCAGGTGGGCTTCATCCTCCACTTCCTGACTCTGACTTTATGAGGCAAGGTGTGGGAGCCCTTTTTATGCCAGGTCCAGGGGGCACTTCTGGTGTTCCAGCACTGCATGTTGAAAGCACTTCTGGGTCAGGCTGAAGTTCTTTAAAGTAGAGGTGGTCTGTCCCTGCAGATCCCCCTGGCGACACCCATGGAACCCTGCAGTGCTACCTCATGGGGCTGCAATTCCCAGCATGCCCTGTGGGTATCCATGCAGGCACTATAGCCCAGAGAGACTGCCACCTATTGTATCGGGGGAGTAAATAGTCCATGCGGGTGGTCTTCCCTTGTCATTCCATTATTCTGTAAGAAGTCTTGTACCATCCCGGCTAGAACTCCGGCCCATGCTTGGTGTCCATGACAATAGATGGACATTATTTACATGCCACAGCAGCAATATGGAGCATCAAGTGCACAGAGACGCTGTGTGCCAGTCGCTCATCTGCCAATACCACTGATCAGTCTATTTCTGACATTTAGGGTCTGCTGTAGCGGCTCTACCTTAGGACGCGGTGAATCTACTAGTTCAGATGTTTCCTGATGTGCGGTTCAAAGAGGCCATAGTGAGCGCTGAATGCTGATTTCACTCGACTCGACTATTTTTTTTTTTGGGGCCAAAAGTCTAAGTAGTTGGATGGCTAGAAAGTCAACAGAATGTGAAAAGAAATCTGGACGACGCCCTCTACTCCCATTGTTTTTGACGTTGCCCCTATTTATTTTAAATTACCGGCCGTGCCCCCTGGGTGAGGTGTTTATGGGTGAGTGGAATGCTGGCATCTAGTAGAAGAGTGATGGGGGAAGAGGTCTGACGAGACGGCTCCTGCGCTTACTTGAAGTCTGTTTTCTTCTTCTTGATTTTCTCCCCAACACCCTCACCAAGTCAGGTCAGGTCAGGGGGCATGCACTGGTACAGCGCGTTGCCGCACCCACCACATGAAGAAACAGCTTGGGATCCTGGTTGGCAACACAGAAGGTTCAGTCCCACCCTTAGGAAACGACCGTCGATCAGCTGCAGCCAGGTATTATGTGGGTGTCCCTTTGGAGTGGTCCAGCCACTCGGGCCCCCAACAATGAGGGTCCTGTGATCACCCTCGGGGAAATGCGTCACATGGCCGTAGTGTCGTAACTGACGCTCCCTCACAATGCAGGTAATGTGCCTCATTTGGGACTCCGTGAGCAACACAAAGTCAAACCAGCGGCACCCAAGGATTCTCTGAAGAGACACAACACCAAAGGAGTCCAGTCTTCGTCTAGCGTCCATGTTTCACAACCATATACCATACATACTCACGCGGATAAGTCGGGACTTGATTTTACCGTATAATTTCCCGGATTTTATAATGTCGGGCATATAAATCAAATGTGGAAAGCTCACGCTATTGGTCCAAGAGATTCTGATATGCCAACGCCTACCTGAGAGAGTAACCACCGAGCATACGGCCTTCTTTTTCTATGTATTGTGCCTACGTGACCACACAGTAATACCCGCACTATTCTGAAGCAACGTTTGCACTGTTTTGTGTTTTTTGTATCTCACACCCTCGTACACCTTTATCGTAAGAGCATCCCTTATCTACGATAAGAAGAAAAAAAATATGAAGCTGGATTTAAATTAAAAGTCGTTGAAGTGGCGAAAGAAATTGGGAGCTGCGCTGCTGCAACAAAAGTCGATGCGTCTGAGAAACTGATGTGAGATTGAAGGAGGCAAGAAGATGTCAGTCAGTCTTTGGCCAACCTGCAATATCTTAACACGGGGGGCTGCTGGAGCCAATCCCAGACAGCACAGGGCACAAGGCAGGAATAAATCCCAGGCAGGGCACCAGCCCACCGCAGGGCACACACACACACACACACACACTAGGGACAATTTAGGATTGCCAGTGCACCTAACCTGCATGTCTTTGGACTGTGGGAGGAAACCCACGCAGACACGGGGAGAACATGCAAACTCCACGCAGGGAGGACCCGGGAAGTGAACCCGGGTCTCCTGACTGCGAGGCAGCAGCACTAACACTGCGCCACCGTGCCGCCCTGCAAGAAGATGTATTAAGAAAAATGCCTAAGTGTGCTCTGCGAACTGGCATTGTCTCACGTGTCATATTTTTAATTGGGTGTATAAGTCGGGGTCTGATTTTATGATTGATTTTTCGGGTTTCAAGACCCGACTTATACGTGAGTATATACGGTAGCAAGACTGCAAGCACCAGGACTCTAAAGACTTGGACCTTCGTCCTTTTGCTGAGATATAACTGGAGCGTCACACACCCCTTTCCAGTGACATCATGACTCCGCCATTCTCTCCCAATCTGTCTACTGATTTCATAGGAAGACTCGTCCGAGACGTGAATGGCACTCCTGAGGCAAGTAAACCTCTCGACGTGGTCGACACTCCGCAGACAGACACACTGCTGATGGCCGTGCCCAAGAGGTCATTAAAGGCCTGGCTCTTGGTTTCTATCAGGACACTCGCAAGCCCAGACACTCAGACTCTCGAGAGCCCCGATCAGACCCTCGTACCCCACCTTAAATAATCTCGCGCAGTCTAGGAGGTCAGTTGAGTGTCTTTGGATGAATTACATGAGCACTTGAATTCTTTGTGGTTTCTTGGGCTGAGCCACTGAATGCCCGATCACATCAAGTGGTTTCTGGGTTCAGACTGGCAGAGCTCCTCGTAGTTCACTTTCTTCCAGAGTTCAGTTACAAAGGCGTGGAGGTGAATGTCTTGTATATTCTCCACTGTTATATTGCTGTAATTTAAGTTACCAGTCTTTTATTTAAAGGAGGTGAGCATGGGTCATTAAATAACATTTCCTCCATTTATTCTTCATTTTTTCCTTCTTCTCCTATTTCAGCGCTGATTAGATTTACACAACGTTGTGCTCGGTGCCAGAGGTCCTTCATCTTTTATTTTTTTCTAAAAGCTGCCTTGTCCTAATCAGCTGACTGATGACTCTTACCGCTAAGGAATGGGAAATGTTTGCCTCTTGAGATTTTGACCTCGGAATGAAATGGCGTTGGGTTGGGCAGATTTATTACTTGATGGTGCCACACCTTAACTACAGAGGCTAAAATCAGTGTTGGCACCTAAGAGAAGCAGAGTGGCTGATCTGAAGGTCTGCTAGATATTCTGGGCACATGGCAGATGTACGGTGTGAGCCAAAACTTTAATGATATACACTCACCGGCCACTTTATTAGGTACACTACTGCTTGTTAGCAGAAAGATCTAATCACTCGAACCTCCTCAGAAACCTCAAACAAGCCCTTCCAGAAGCTGCAGATCAGATCTGCACAATGTCCTCCTTTACAGAACACTTTCAGTTCAACCGTATTCTTAAGATGTCTGGTATGATATCAACTCATCTTAGATGGGTAGCACAGCTAATAAAATATGATACAATGCAATACAATACAGTCAGTCAGTCAGTCATTTTCCCAACCCCCTCAACCCGCTATATCCTAACACAGGGTCACGGGGGTCTGCAGGAGCAATCGCAGCCAGCGCACAAGGCAGGAACAAACCCTGGGCAGGGTACCAACCCACCACAGGGCACAAAACAATACAATACAATACGAGTTATTTTTGTATAGCCCAAAATCACACTATGAGTGCCGTAATGGGCTTTAACAGACCCTGCCTCTTGACAGCCCCCCAGCCTTGACACTCTAAGAAGATTAGTACAGTAATGTAGTTATTTCCTTGCCACCTTATATGCTTTTAAAGTTTACTTTTGTTTGATTTGTGTTATTTTTACCTCCGCTAAACTCAATTCAGCTTTAACTTGTGTGAACGACACCGAGCCAACCATCAACCCCAAACCCCAACACGAACACACCAAGAGTCCCGGGTTCAAATAAAGGACGGTTTATTACCCAGAATTCCTTCTCACAATACTTCAGAGTAGTACCAGCACAGGTTTCTCTTTCTGTTCTTCTTCCAACTCCTGTCACCACCGCACTGCCATCCTCCAGTTGAGTGTTGCCTTCCTACCTCCTAGCTCCGACTGACTTGCGGGTAAGGGAGTGCACGGCCCCTTTTATTAAGGACCCGGGAGTACTTCCAGTGCCAGGGCCACTGCCTGATGGAAGTACTTCTGGATCATACAGAAGTCTGTTTTCGTTTGGGTTGGGGCACATCTCCCTACAGCGCCCCCTTGTGGCACCCAGGGGATCCAGCAGGGCTGTGTTACTGGACTACACTTCCCAGCATACCCTACTGGGCACCAAGACCGCTGCCATCTAATGTGCTGGGGGAGTAAAATGTCCCTAGCGACATCTTCCAGGTCCGGTAGGCTTGTCCGTCCATCCTATCTGGTCCTCTTCCCTGTGTCTGATCCCTGTCTCCTTCTTGTGGCCTCCTGTCCGGATGAGAAATCATCCCCTTTTCTGGCTGGGATGCCCATCCATCCCCTGTGGCATCTGTGCTTGATTATCCCATACAGTGAAAATCCTTTGGTTTTCATTAACGACAATGAGCTTACATAGACGTAGGCTTTAAATTTTAAAAGACAAGGAAGGAGAAATGCAGATGGTGAACCACATGTCTGAACACCAACATACATACGTACATATATTAAACATACACTCCTATATGTGCCAGTACATATCCTGAAAACACCTATATAGCGGCATATAGGACTCTGCCACGTCTGTGATAGATGCGTAGTCGAGTTACCTGTTCTCACTAAAGACTCACTCAGTGTCGCGTCCGCCTGTTGTGCCTTTGTGTTTCCTCTCCGAGTTGAAGGGTATGAGCACCCATGGGTGATGGACTAATGCCCAATGCAGGGTAGGTTCCTGCCTTTTCCCCAATGCTGCCAGGCTAGGCTCCAGCCTGCCAAGACCCATTCTTAGCATATTAAATACACAAAGTCCCAGCATTATGATTAGGTCTTGCAGGTAAGATTTTGAAAGCATTTGTGCAAGTCATTTTGTGTCTTGATGACTTTATGTTAGATGAAAGGATAAGAGCAGAATAATGGGCTCTTTATTTGGAGTCCTGGAGGTGCTGGGTTTCTGTTGGCTTTCCAGGTTGAGTACCCCTAATTTATCAGAAGTGTTAGTCTTTCCACCTATAAAGTCCTCTCGGCAGGCAAAGGTTAAGTAAACACTTGAAAATATTTGTTAAAAAGAAAAAAAAAAGCCGCAAGCAGGTGAACTGCTCTGCTCCAAACCCCCTTTGATTTATTGAAAGTCTTTGGCCTGATCCTTTTTTTTTTTTTTTTTGTCTCCTGTCCCCCCCAGCGGGTAGCGGGCAGCCGGGATCAAGCAGATGCGAACAGTCGTCCGGTTATATGGTGCACTTTGCCACCTTGTCTCCCTTAGCTTAGCATGGGAAGCTGGCCAGTCCGCATACGCCAAGAGCAAAAATGTGGAGCTGAGGAGCTTAAAGATGAACATGTGACGCAGAGCTGGTGGTCTGAGCTGCTAATTCTAAACACATGAGTGCGGAGCGAGGAACACCAGACTTGTGACCCATGATAGCTCCTGTGATGAGGGCCAAGCATTGTGTGCCCAGGGTGCAGTTGTCATGCGAGGGACCTCTTGCCTACTACGCTATTATTTAGTTCAGGCATTTGAGGGGTAGCTGGGAGCCCCTCTACCACAGTCTATCCCTGCTTTTATTTAATTTAGTTTCTTCTTTACATGGTTGTGGACCACCTAATAGTGAATGGCTGGTAAAACTGGGTTTCATGGCTGAAAACAACCTGCCTTAGAGTGGCCATTTTCAGGGTGTGATGACTATTTCACTCACATGTCCAAGTTAGAGTAGACAATAGGGAAGAGGGTGGGAGCTGCTGTACCCTGGGAAAAGCTAACAAAAGTATGACAAGAGCACGCCAGCTCCACACTGGCCTTGACCAGGTTAGGTTTTAAATGTCCTTCCAAATGTCCATTTCGTGTTTTAACCTCCATTTTCAATGACCTCCTACAAGGCCCAGCCATATCAAGGTCAGAGGAGGAACACCGTCAAGACAGGATGCCAATCCACTGTGGCGCACACTTGTCTACACACCCACACTCAGTCAAGCTTGTTCAGTTTCGAGTTGTTTTTGTAACCTAACATGGCCATCATGGAGGTGGGATGGACAACAGCATATGCAAACTTTGTGGTGATGCAGTGGAAATTGAAGCAATTTTCATATTGGAGAGTCTCTGACCATCTCTGGGTGCCTCCTCAAGTGAATCCTTATCTGGTTCCTTGCTATTAAGCCATTTTTTAATTTATGATACAATTTCTTGTATTTTTTTTTTCTGCCTTGAATGTGACTTCACACATTAGTCAACCAATCCTTTCACTGTACGCAAGATGGGAACCAACCTTAGAACATAAGAAATTTGACAGATGAGAGGAGACCATTCAGTCCATCAGGCTCATATGTTTAGCTAATAGCTACGGTGTGTCCAATATCTCATCCAGACACTTCTTAATGTTCTCAAGGTTTCCGCTTTAACTCCATGTCTCGGTAGTTTGTTCCAAACTCATATATCTTTGAGTGATGAAGTTCTTACTTGCTTGTTCTTGAGGATGTGATTCACTATTCAGTTGAAAGAATTCTGCTGGATCTTCTTTATCCACCTTGGACGGTATACCAGCTCCATGAAGGGCACACTCATGGCTACACTTACATGGGCTAATTAGGAGTTGCTTGTTAATGGTGGCCTGTCCTGCTATGTGAGAAGGTGGGGAATGAGTGAGAGAGCTCGACTGATGTCGCCAAGGAAGCTCTCCGCTCACAGTGTTTAATAGCTGTTTGACTGTCCATGACAAAACACTTGGCGTAGTCAGCAGGATATGCATTGTGGATGGGTGGACTGTAGTGGCCTGTGCTTCGACTCCACTCTCTATGTTTATTATCTGTAACTGTGTGTAAGATTTTAGGAGTTCTCGTATTGCTCATGGTGATAAAAATCCACTTTTGAGGACCTTTATAATCCCAAAGTCACAGATTTGCACCTGGCAGCCAAGAGTTGCCACACTGGAAATATCAGGACTGGGATGAATCATGGTTTGTGTCACCCACTCCATGACAAAACACTTGGTGGAGTCGGCAGGATTTGCATTGTGGATGGACCGGACTGTAGTGGCCTGTGCTTCGATGCCACTCTCCATGTTTATTGTCTGTAACTGTGCGTATGATTTTAGGAGTTCTCCTGTCGCTCATGGTGTAAAAGAAATCCACTTTTGAGGACTTTTGTAATCCCAAAGTCACAGATTTGCACCTGGCAGTCAAGAGTTACCACACTATAAAGGTAAGAACTGGGATGAGTCATGGGTGTTGTCACCCACTACATGACAAAACACTTGGCGTAGTCGGCAGGATTTGCACTGCAGATGAGTGTAGTGTAGTGTAGTGGCCTGTCGATTCTGTGTGAAATGTTGGGGGGGCTTGCATGGTGGTGTGTTGCTTGTCGATTAGCACATGCAATAGAGATTTTCACTGTAGTTTGTACTTGTGACTGTCATGATTTACAATATTTCCTTTTTGTTTTTGCTTTTTGGATTTTTATTTTGTAGATAAAGATCAAAACCATCACATTTTGGAGGTTTCTCAACCCAAGGAATCTAATTCCGCTCTTTGTTTTGTGATTTATTACTTTATTTAAAGTTTAATGATTTTGTATCATCATTTTCGACATTTTGTTACATAATTAGACTTTGCTGTTTTGAGAGGTTAGCGTGCTCTGTCGCTATGCACATTTCCCATGATCCTTTGGGAGTATGCGATTGTTGGCGTGATCTTGAACAATGGTATAAAGGTTGCTATCTGATCGATTATGCGCAAATTACTTTCCAACTTTGTTATTAACTCCTACTTCTCTCTTGTGGTTTTGACAATCGTTTTTTCTTTGATCTTCTGGTATCAACCTTTATTTGTTATCTTGTCCTATAATTATCTTGTCCTTTCATTCCACTAGTTAGTATAGTGAGAGTACTGACCCTGTAATCCTATGGATATTCTCGCTTTCTTCTGTTTTTGTTATTCATTAATTCTGTATTCCCAGTTTCTGTAGTTAATGCTGCTCATTAGACTTTAAGCTAATGAAGAGTTTGTGGCAATCTGAGGTGGTCTTGAGGGACCTGAGGTACAAAATGACAACTCTCTGAAGTACAAATTCTGAAGTACACAGAGTTCTGGAGTTCATATCAGGGCTGCCCTCCATCTGGGTGGTGTTTGTGGATTCTTTATGTGCCTGTGTGGAATTTTTCTGGGATTTTCTGGTCCCCAGGTCCCAAAGTTGAATGTCTTTGGTTGGTAGGAGACTCCATATTGGCCCAGTGTGAGTGAGTGTGTGTTGGTGTTAAATGTGCCTTGTTATGGTCTAGGGATGGCTTCTGTCCTGCATGACTCTAACTGGATTAAGCAGGTTTAAGAATGGATAAAGGACGTATTTACTTTTGGTCGGAATGACAGGAAAGCTGTGGACCAACGGGAATCTTGCTGAGTGTGTTGTTGATAAGAAGCCCTGACTGAAAACAAAACCTTGAACCACCAATCCGTCTTCCACTCTCTGGTCCAGTGACAGAACTGAATGAAGACCGCTTGTGTGCGTCAGTCAAATCGTGCAACATCACAGCAGGGCAGCTGCCATCGTCGCCTGCCTCTGCCAGTCATACAGTACCAGTCTTGTCTCTGTCTGTGCCAGGGCAGACTCCATTAGTCATACAGTGTCTCTGTCTGTCTGGATGATTCCACCATGTTGAAAATAACCTTACATTACAAGCCCCCTGGTGGGGATTTTGTTTTACATTGCAGTCCGACTTACACTGGTAAAGTGGCAGACTTCACATGTTGGTTTCCCTCTCATCCTCAATGCAGAGGATTTTGTGCTCATCTCCGGCTCAGAGCGGCTCAGCATGCTTGCCAAGTACTTATTTTTACTTTAGTTGAGCAAAGGTCAGCTGTGCTCCGCTTCGTCCAGCTTCTCGTGCGCTTTAATGAGTCATGCAGCGGTTTTTGAAACATTTTGTCACAGTGGCTAATCTGAAGTCCAGTATGTTGGCCCCATTCTTCCAGTTTGATGTTATTGTCGGAGCACAAAAGCAAATGGTTTTTTCATTTCTTGACAGTTGATCTTATCTATTTCTGCATCTTCAGAGCCAGAAGGCTTGTCTTTCAGCTCCAGCCTGACTCATGTTCACAAGCTGGGTGATCATTAGGACTCGTTTTCTTGTATATGTTCGCCTAATGAAGGAAGGGTACATATTGGTGTGCCAACCTATACTCAAACATAATTGCCCTCTGTGTTTTGAAAACAGCCCATCGGCTTTGTTCTTAATCTCTGTGGGCTGTGTTAGCGTGTTTAGTGATCCGAGAGCCACACCTGCCTTTCATGTCTGCCTGAGATGAACTACAGCTTGAAAAAAATGGAGTCTCTCATATCGCCGTCTATGCAGACCTAGTGCAGCTCGAGTAGACTGGGTAACAGACTCTGGTTCTCATGTAGACCTTCCACGTGCAGTCATGTGAAAAAGTAAGTACAGTACACCCCGTGAAGTATCTTTAATTCTTTAACATATGAGGCCATTTCAAGATTTGATCTTCATGGAAACAGCAAATTTAGGTAAAGATGATAAAACAATAAACATCATGCACATTTACATTGACTGGGTATAATTTAAATGGCCATAAATGCAAATTCCTCATGTGGAAAAAGTAAGTCCACCTCTCCATTTAGCATTAACTCAGATGCCTAAAATTAGAATGAGGTCCACCAGATCAGATGCCAATGATTAGAACATCACCAGTGGGTGCCTTGTCTGAACTCGTCTTCTTATTTAAACCTCAGCAGTAATGCAATGTATTACTACCAATGTGTGTGATGCACCATCTGTTGGAATGACAAATGCATTGCATTTTATTACTACATGCAATACAGCATACATTTCAAAAGGTGGCACATCACAAACAAATGGAGTCAAGCATTTCATTACTACCAATGTTTGTGATGCACCATCTGTTGGAAAGACAAATGCATGGTGTTACTACATACATTACAGAATACATTTCAATAGATGGCACATCACAGTGAAATGTAGTAATGCATTTGATTACCGCAACCTTTATGACACTTCATCTGTTGGAATGACAAATGCAATGCATTTTACTGCTACATGCATTACAAAATACATTCTAATAGATGGTACATCACAAACAAATGGAGTCAAGCATTTCATTACTACCAATGTGTGTGATGCACCATCTGTTGGAATGACAAATGCATTGCATTTTATTACTACATGCAATACAACATAAATTTCAAAAGGTGGCACATCACAAACAAATATAGTAATGCTTTTGATTACTGCAAATGTTTGTGATGCACCATCTGTTGGAAAGACAAATGTAGTGCATTGTGTTACTACATACATTACAGAATACATTACTTCATGGATTACAAAATAAGTAATTACCAATTAATTAATAAGTAATTACTATCACTTCATGCATTACAAAATTAATTCCAATAGATGGTACATCACAAACAAATGGAGTCAAGCATTTAATTACTACCAATGTTTGCGATGCACCATCTGTTGGAATGACAAATGCAATGCATGGTATTACTACATACATTACAGAATACATTCCAATAGATGGCACATCACAAACAAATGTAGTAATGCTTTTGATTGGTGCATCACAAACAAATGCAGTAATGGATTTTATTACTACAAATGCTTGTGATGCACCATCTGTTGGAATGGCTAATGCAATGCATTTTATTACAACGTGCACACACACACCAAGCACACACTAGGGACAATTTAGAATTGCCAATGCACCTAACCTGCATGTCTTTAGACTGTGGGAGGAAACCCACGCAGACACGGGGATATATACAGTAGTATGAGGTAAATACTTTTTGTACTGTAGAGTAGCTCATCGACAAGCTGCACTTAGGGTGATAAAACTGCAGCTTACACATAACCAGCTAGGCAGTCATGGCACAGTTCAAGTAGGCAGGTAAAAATTAGCAGCTCTACTTGTCTGGTGGGAAACTGCTGTTCTGGCATCAACAGATGCTGCTTGCAGACATTGTGCAGCTCACACAGATGGGATGACAAAGGACATCTTTCACATCACTGGCAGTGTCGACTTAGCATGGCTCGGGTGGACAGTGGAACACATAGTGACAAGGTAACAAATTTCGGGCTTTGCTTCTATAGCATTGCAGTTGTAGCTCATTGACTGACAAGCCGCAGCTCTTGCATCAACAGCTATGCAGACATTCAGGCTCGTCAAGCGGCCAATGTTACGAATAGCAGCTCTCCTCTAGGGGGTGACACATTTGTGGTAGACCTCAAGCAGACGGCTCCGACTTGTTGCCTTTCTCACACCAACGACAGTGCAGGATTAGGGCCATTCAAGATGGCTGTCTGCAGCTGACTTGTGGGGACGAACCGGGGGTCTCGGATCAGTAGGTATGGAGATGTATTGCATCTCACATTAGAGTAGGCAGTAAACCGGCTGTGCAGACCTAATGGATTTGGGGTTGATGCCTACTGTACACTACTTCCATTATGAGACTGGGGCGGGGGGGTCACAATTCCTGTTTAATTTTTCACAGTCACAGATTATTCATTACAGGAGAGTCTGGGGGTCCGATATTGACATGCCTTTGACTAACGATTATGGCAGTAGCTTCAATTGTGCCATCCCTTTTATGCACATGAAGCCTGGCCCACCAATGCAAAAATCCCCCATTTTGAACAAATCCATCTCTATATTTGTGACACAATTCCATTGCCACTTTTTTTTTTTCCAGCCTGATATAAAACTGGGATCCATGAGGCGTCCTTGCGTGTTGCACTCATGCTTACATAAAAGTTGGTCTGCCTTCAGACATGTGCTTCATCTCCTCTCCGATCCTCCAAATTAAGATTCAGGCCTCGTGGGGCCCTGCGATGGGTGGCGGGTTTTGCTCCTTCTCCGGATTACAACACGGCTCTAATAGCAGCAAGGAATTTTGCATCCAGATGTGCGCGCAGGTAGGAAGTTTCCACAGGTAAACAGCACACACCTGCTGCGGCCGGCACAGTAAATAATGGAGAGGAATGTGCAGTCTGGCAGGTCCCGGGTCTGCCACAGCAAGTTCCTGCCTGCCTGTCGACAAGAATGCATCGCCCCTCCCCTGCCATCCGCTCCATCTGAAGAGCTCCATGTTTCCAGCGGATGCTATGGTGCGTGGATTATTCCGTATTAAAAGGAAGGAAAACCAGTTGATAAAGCTGGGTGACATGGTGGTGTACTGGTCAGCTCTGGTGAATCACAAATCCAACGTGCTGGGTCCTCCTCATAGGACATCCCAAAGCTGGTACTGTGATAATTCCATCGGTCTTACTAGATTGATTCCTTGTGGTTGTGTGCATGAGGCACTAGTGCTTTGTCCAAGATTGGGGATGGCCGAGCACTCGGGGAGAGGCTCCGACTCCCTGAGATCCTGAGCCGAGTTAGGCAGGTTTGAGAATGTTAGGTTATTCAATGAAGCGTGTCAGCCATGATAGGAGGGTCTCCTCGCAGAAACGCTCTTCTCCACATGACCAGGGAGAAAACAAAGAAGAAGATGAACAACCTTAATGCCAGTCTATAAGTTCCTGTCTGTTTGGTAGGTTGCCACCCTCAGTGTATTTCACAAAACACTCACCTTACTGCCTTTCTTTCTTTCTTTCTTTCTTTCTTTCTTTCTTTCTTTCTTTCTTTCTTTCTTTCTTCTTCTTCCTCTTCTTCTGTCTTTCACATTGGCTTCTCTTCTTCCTTCACATATTCTACTGCCAACCCCAGGATCTACAAATCTCTGACCACAAAGCCACTTTTCAGCCGAGCCCTGCAATCGTTTCCTGGGTTGATGGAGATGCAGTTTAGGATGAGAAGCACTGCAGGGTCGCACCTCAGGTCTACACCCGCAGTTTCACAGCAGAAGTGACGGCACCCCACGTCTGTACTACAAGCTAATGTCACGAACCCCACCCTTAACTACCACCATGACACTGCTGGAGGGAGCTGTGGTGACGTATGGTGCCACGCTTCTGCAGGTGAATGTTATTGCCAGGGTCACCACGCTGGTACTCCCTCTTGTGGACCCCTTATGAGTGTCCTTTTGCTCCTTAAAGGATGAGCTCTTCAAGATAGATAAGAAGGGCAGCACAATGCCATGAATTTCCTTCAGAAAGTGTTTGTCCTGTATCGGCCTCTGCCCGTCCATGTTGTGCTCGCTTTGCTTGATCTTTGGGTAAAAGGCCAGAATTTCCTTGAAAGTGCTGGGAGAGAACTGCACATTTGGTAATGTGGATTCGCCTTAAAAGGAGAAAAGTCTGTATGTCTGCGCATCTGTGTGTCCGTCCGGCTTCTGTCTCTCTGTCATTTCAAAAGATGGCACATCACAAACATTAATACTGCCTTTACATTCACTGTTACCAAATGGCATGTAATAGACACATATGGATTGCATTTGTCATTCCAACACTTGGCACATCACAAACGTTAACACTGTTTCTATGTCTCCAATATCAAATACATTATAACACAGACATATGGAATGCTTTTGTCATTCCAACAGAGGGCACATCAGGAACATTTCCAGCAACAAAATGTATGGCATTTGTCATTCCAACATTTGTCATTCCAACAGATGGCGCATCACAAACGTTAACACTTCTTCTATGTCTCCTATACCAAATGCAGTCTAACAGAGACATTGGAATGCTTTTGTCATTCCAACAGATGGCACATCACAAACATTAGCACTACCTTTACATACCCCATACCAAATGACAAGTAAGAGAGACAGAATAATTCAATTTGTCATTCCAACAGATGGTGCATCACAAACATGTATAGCAATGCCTTTTATTCCTACACATATTTGTGATGCGCCTTCTGTTGAAATTCTACATGATTTACATGGAACACTGCAAAGGTTACTCCTGACGTCTGCACTGTGTGTCCATCAGGTTTCTGTCATTTCAGCAGATGTTGCATCACAAACATTAACACTGTTTTTACAAACCCCAGACCAAATCGAGTGTATATCTCTGCAGCCCGGAACCTTCACCCTGGAGCTCCAAGTAGGTGGAGCTGACGCCAATGGGCACCAATAGAGTGTAGCTGCACACCTCCAGCTCTCTGTCTGGTTATACTACCGTTATGTTTACCATTGTAGCCTTTGTATTTGAAATGCTTGTGATGTACCATCTGTTGGAGTGACAAATGCAATGTACTTTATTACTACAGGCTTTGCAAAATACATTCCAATAGATGGTTCACTGCAAACATTAACAGTGAAGTCCATGTTGATTACTTAGATTTCAGTCTGCCTCAGACAGGTAGCACTTCTAGTATGTCTACCTTTATCTATAAAATACAAAGTTGACTGACTGACTGACTGACTGACTGACCCATTCATTTGCTCTCCCACTCATCAAATCAAAACACAGTTTCCTGTTTAATTAAAATGTTGAGATTTTGCAGGACTGCACCTCTGAGTCAGTAGGTATCCAATAAGAGAGGGCATTTTAATACGGCAAGGTTAAGGGGGAAAACAACCCTCACAATGCAAAAACTGAATATCCCAAACTCTAAAAATATTAAAACTGGTTTTTGATTGTAATTTTATGATGTTATAGAAAGAAGAAAATGAGCAAACGTGAGTTTTTTTTTTTTGGATAATAATACGGTACCAAGTAAGCTATACTAGTGAGTCGCGTCCTTTCTTGGGGTCAGCAAAGTCTAGAGAGACACAGTGCCACTCAGCTTGTTTAGGTTTCCATTTTATGCAAACGAGAACTGCAAGGAGCGGTGGGCTGGTGCCCAGCCTGGGGATTTGTTCCTGCCTTGCGCCATGTGTTGGCTGGGATTGGCTTCAGCGGACCCCCGTGACCGTGCCGTTGGGATATAGCAGGTTGCATAATGGATGGGTGGATGGAACTGCAAGGAGATGGGATAGGTGAGGCACAGAATGAGCAGCACTGACCAATAAGGTGGAGGGGTGAGTGAAGAAGGAAAAAGACCTGGCATGATATGTGGCATGGAGAGCAAGCAGGAGGAAGGTCAAATAAGATGTGGTTAGCAAGTGTGATCTATCTATCTATCTATCTATCTATCTATCTATCTATCTATCTATCTATCTATCTATCTATCTATCTATCTATCTATCTATCTATCTATCTATCTATCTATCTATCTATCTATCTATCTATCTATCTATCTATCTATCTATCCTTCCAGGTGATGCTACTGATATATGGGCCTCAAAGGGACAGGAGGTCCAGAGACAGGGCAGATGTTAGAAGCCAGTGGGTACTAACCTGGGTATTCTGGGTCTGGCAGCATATGAGCTCCCTAAAGGAACGTTGACTTGCTACAGTGTATATAACACATTACAAGCAGTTAAATGTTATAATAATTGGCCTTCCTTATGAATTATAAAAAAACGAAATCGGTGGTGCAGTGGATCCAGGGACTGTGACCAGTAGAGTTGATGGATTTCATAATTCTCTGAGATATGTTGTATTATGTTATTTTTTTCCCATATTGAAATAACTATTTTATTTAGTATGATTTTGATTTCAAACAGCACCACCAAATAGTTTACAGTTGCTATAGCAGCCATGCTATTGTAAATGGCGGCACACACAGCTCTCAGATTTTGGATTTTTTTTTTCATTTTTGAACTCTTACTAACATTGTTTTTGACTCGATTTGTGTCTTCTGTTATGGTTGTGGTGCACATATTCTCCTGTGCTGTGGTTTTGGTGCTTAATCTGACTCTATCAATGACTTCTGGATCAGATTTTGACTCTTGTTTCACTTGGTCTTTTTATCTTCTGGTCCTTTCTGCAGTAGTCCTTTTCAGGACATATCTATATATATATATATTTTTTAAATCCAAGGCACAACAATGGAGTGTCCTATCAGACAAACGTCGTTAAATGTTTCACCAGACTTCTCAGGACAAAGCAGAGCTCAGAAGCTGAATGACAGCATTTGCTTGAGGGCGAGGGTCTCTCCTGCATATAAACTCAGGTTTGGGTGTTGTGAGATGCCATCATCTTTTATATTACGACTACCATGATTGCACAGGTCATGTCACAAACAATCACGTGCGTAGTCACCATGAAGCAGCACAGTGGTGGAATGTTCTCAAATCACAAACACACACGACATGGTGGTGCCAATAAGAAAGCACACACACAAACCAGTGACGTTATGATGTAGCCAAAAAAGAATAAAAATTAATAACCAATAGAAACAAAAGCACAAAAAAAACATTATTCCAAAGCAAAGGTCAATTAATGACGTGATCCTGACACAAGGCCATAGAGGCCCCGTAGTCATCAAGAATGACCTTCACACGTGTGGGTGGGGTCATTGCATAAGTAGGCTGAAAGCACACATTTGATAAATCCAAACGTTTTAAAGATTAAATAAAGAACAATTTCAGGGGATCTTTTCAATTTTTAATCATCTGGTCTCTTGCGGTTGCTCATTAAAATGCCCAAATCTTGCCGACTACACTATTTTATTACTACTAGCACACATGAGGCAAAGTATGATGCAGTCAGGCTAGGTTTATTTTTTTATTTAAGGAGCAGGTGACCATACGTTATGCAGCAGGACCCCAATATTCCCTTGCAGGACTGACCTCCTGGTGGCTTCTGGTTTAGAGGTATGCAGCCATCTACCTGCTAGTCCTCTCTGTCACTTCTCTAGCACCTCCCTTATAATGTTTTTCAGTCCTTGGACGTCCCATGAGGTGGCTAAGCTTGGTGGGCTTTCTCGGCAGCGTTCTGTTAATCTGGGGGCCGGTTTTGGGGGTGGTTTAGGGGCGGTTGGTGGCACAGCTCCATTCCCATTACATATGACCTCTCTTTTTTGCTGCACGTCGGCTGAGTAGAACTCCCTTCATTTATCCTTTATTCCTGGAGGGTTTTATTTGACTCTCTTCACTCCTGCATGCCCAGCCTTGGCCTTCAGGTGGGTTCTGGTTTGTCTTTCCTTTTTGTTTTGGCCCTAGCAGGCACTTCTGACATCTTTTAATCGTCCTGCCAACAAAGCAGATACTTGCCAATCAGGCAGCGTATCAAAATATGTATGTGAATAATCCACATATTTTTTTTCAATCCTGCTAGTTTCCAACACCATCAGGCAAAAGGCAAGATTCCAACACTGGAGGACAGGCTAGTTCTTTATTTATATATATATATATATATATATATATATATATATATATATATATATATATATATATATATGCCAGAAGCGTTTGGTTGTGTGGGTTATTTTGTGCTTTAGACTGTGTTGGGCCTGTGGGACACGGGAAGGCGTGTGCCACGGCTGAAGAAAATAAAAGCCCTTTGAGTGTGAACACGTGCCTCTGTAGTCTGTGCCGGGTATATATATATATATAGTTATATAGCCTTTTCACAATATATACTGTGTGTGTGTGTGTGTATATATATATATATATATATATATATATATATATATACAGTATATATATATATATATATATATATATATATATATACAGTATATATATATATATATATATATATATATATATATATATATATATATATATATATACTGTGTATATATATATATACATTTATAAATACTTTTAAGTGTACTAAAAGTAAAAATAAGTCTCTCATACATCACTCGTAGAATAAAAGGTGGACACTAGAGCTAAGATTTTAAGAAGCATTTTTGAATGTTGATTGATGAAAGCCCATGCTTTTATATATACAGGTATTTATATATATTTTTATATATATATATATTTTATATATATTTTTATATATATATCATTTTCAACTTTTAGTCTTGGGTTAGTTTTAGTATAATTTTGTAATCAATATTTTAACACTTCCATTAATATTTCTATTAGTTACTATTGAACTATTCCTTATATGAAAATTTCATTTTGAATTAACATGGATTAATTGATCGATTAGTGAAACTGATTATTGATTCATGTATTGTCATCGAAGTAAGTGTGCAAAATGTCAAGTCATTTGGACAATAGGAAGTGGGTTAAATATCGCTTACAAGATTTGTACCACACAACAAACAGGTGAAGTTAAAAGAAGCGTGGTAATAATAATAATAATAATTAATGAAAATAACTCTTTGTAAGCATCTCTGCCACTCACAAACAACAAATCTTTTAATTCTCGTGGATACGCCTCTTTATTAGGAAGAAACACAACTTTTCCCCAATGGCAACACGAATTAGACGATCTACAAGTCTCTGACTTACACATTAAAACCGAACAATATCTACATACTTCTGTCATATCACTTATGTCCATGTATTCAATCTCTTTTCGTTTTGACCTTTTCGTCAAAATTGCATTGAACTTTGATTGCGTGTTTTGGATTACATTGTGACAACGCAACGTATAACTGCCCGTGAGTGAATATCGTGCCTTTGTCTCTACACGAACTGTGTCTGATAATAGCGTTCACACAACTGAGAAATGATTGAACTGTGCGCCTGGCTGGACTTTTTCAAATCTCTTTGCATAAAGTCTTGTGTCGCGGGGCTTGAAATTTTCTCTCGCATATGTGGATTTCACTTTCACCAAACCACAAATCTTTTATGTCTCGCAGATTGGGAAGAAACATTACTTTTTTCCTGATGGCAACACGAATTAGACAATCTACAAGACTCTGACTTAAAGCTTAAAAGCTTAAATATGAGCAATATATTCGATCTCTTTTTGTTGTTCTGTCATTTCACCGAGCAATAATTTACGTTTGTTAGTGCTAATGCAATCTTTACTATCATTTGTTTGAGACTTTCGAATTTTATTATTTTCATTATCTCTAACCTGCTCTTCACGGTACCGCACCAACGTTTTTGAATTCGTTACGACGTTCTACTTTGTCATCTACTCTTTGTCTTTTATTTCCAGTGTGGTTAAATCTTTTGGCACAAAGTCTCGTCTCATGGGACATTAAAGTATCTCTCTGAGAAAGATCGCGTCTCGTTGCAGAATAAAAATTTCTCGTTTCCCAAGATTTTTTTTATTATAATTGAGAGATATTCTCATATTAGATAAGCGAGAGCACACAATGCATACACCGACCTTATCTTTGGAGCTATTAGGCAGTAACCTAATCTGCTGGTCCACCAAGATGGCCACAGTATACATTGGATTTAGAAAGTATTCGGATCCCTTCACTTTATGCCCATTTCATTGTGTTGCAGGTTTAATTCGAAATGAACACTTGCCATCTTTGCTCAATGGTCTACCCTCGATAACCCATTGATAATAAAGTGAATACACGTTATTTATCGGGGGTCCATTAAAGAAAGAGTGTTTGTCCCACCTATGCCCGCTAATCGAACTGAGGAAGCTAGGGGCCAGTTGACTCGTGTGTGGCAACAAATGGTCTACCGTTTTGCTGTTTGTCGCTCCACACGTGGTGCTCATGTTGAGTACATGCGGGACCAAACTTTGAACTTTCCTCTACTCAGTGATGTGCAGAATGTTTTTCTATCTTATACAGTTTGTTTGAAATAAATTTTTGAAATCTGCTCTTTCATTTTGAATATGGTAGCTTGAGCTCATGTAGCAGGTTGTGGGCATAGTCGGGGTCTTGGCTTAGGCTGAGTAGGCCCCGGCTTCCCCCCCGACATGCCAACAAGTCACTTCATGTACGATTAGGAGGGCGCCGATCTCCAAGTGGGGCCGCGCTTGTCGATTTCATACACGATCGCAAGGACTCCCCCTCCTCTTTTTTGGCCATGCAGGTCTCAAAAGGTGGGGGGCGTCTCCTTTTGGCCGCTTCTAACCGAGGGGCTCAATGTACCCCTTTAATTGAGGTTCCATTTGTTTAATGTATTTCTTTTGGTGGGATTCAGAAGGGCAGGCTCCCCCCTTTTCTAGCATTAAAGAGAGGGGCACAGCTGGGGCCGGGCGAGTGCAGCTGCTGTTACAAATGGAAGTGACCACCGTTGACGGTCTGGTGAGCGTTTCAAAGGCCATTCTGGAGTCTCGAGGTGTTTTTCTCTTTGTTGCTTCGTTTAGACCCGTGGACTTGGCCTCGCTGCTGAGGGTCGGAGCAGTTAAAACCCTCTTTGCATTCTTACGGCCGACGCTTGGGATATTTTTGTGGGAAGCTCTCGCCCCGTGCTATTCAGCGGAATGCTATCAGCATGTGCGGATTTTTATTATTATTATTTTTTTTTTTCCTTCTACCACGGACCGACTCCGACGTGAATAAAACGGCTGCTGTCAGAAGTTTTATAAGCTGCAAAGCTTTCGCAGCTGCATAGCAGATGAGGGGGATTAATAAATCTATGGATCAGAAAATGAAAGGCCCCCTGTGTTTGTGTCCAGGTAGAAGAATTCAGAAGACAAAGTCGCACTCGGCTCTCTTTCATTAGGCTGAAGTTTCATGCAATGCACACACACAGGAACTCGGGCCGCTGGTGCCATTGAGGAGGCCCAATTGTGTGTTACTGACGTGCCGCACTTTATTTTAACTTTTAACTCTTGCCTTATTTTTTTTTTTTTACTGTGAAATATCTTTATTGCTTTGTAAAACACCTTGCGAAGACGACGAGGTTCTGTAAAAATACGAATCGTGACCAGCAAACGTGCGTGTGGAAGATAAACCGAGCCAAAATCAAATTCAACCCAATCTGATAACTAAATTGCAATGCAATGCATAGACTCCTGGTACAGTTTTATTGTGTCATAATTTAAAACAAATCAACCTAAGGATTGTTTGCTTTTCACTTGCGGCCCCCCCCGTTTTCGTGCCAGCTTCATATTCGATACAAAAGCGTATTACACTTCAATTCATGTCCTTAGCTGGCGTGTCATAGCTGAAAGCAAAGCAAGCGTGTTGCCTTTCACTTGGCGGCTCCTCCAAGCGTATTGCATTTCAGTTCGAGACCACACATTAGTCCTGCCAGTGACCAATCGGCATCAAAGGGTGGGGCAAGAGGGTGTTAACAATTGGGGTCTGAGGTGTCGGTAACTGGAGTAAATCGTCTGACTTAATTAGAGCTGGCACCCCAACATTTATTTTGGATCTCGAGTCGTATCTCACTCAACATAACAGTTAGTTTCGTAATAATGCCAGTCATTAATAAAAAACCCTATAAGGCATCACTCTTTATTAAATAAAGTTCAATAGCGAGACTCTATCGCTTCTTGTTTTAGTTTTTCTTAAGGCTTATCTAACTAGTTTACGATCTGTCTTGGGGTTGCTGTGCTCAGGATAACGTGACGAGGTATGTCAGCAACACATGTGTCATGGCGAGCGCACCACAGCATGTCAATGCAGAAGTGGAGCTCACTGCAGAACGAGCCACAGCCCAGGAGGACAATGTAGCACCGGCTGTGGAAATGACTGAAACTGGGATTGCACATCTCCAATGTCCAGCCACACCCTGTCTGAACTCCACATAAGGTCTTAGAATGACTGAGACTAGTTGTTGCTCATCTCCAATGTCTAACCCCACCCCAAATATCAAGCCCTGCCCTACTCTGCAGTCTGATCGGAGGTGTGTCTGAACTCCACATCAGGTCTAAGAATGACTGAGACTGGTTGTTGCACATCTCCAAGTCCTAGCTCACCCCAAACATCCAGCCTCACCAAGCTCTGCAGGAAAATCTTAGGTGTGTCTGTACTCCACATCAGGCCTAAGAATGACTGAAACTGGGGTTGCACATCTCCAGTCTAACCCCACCCCAAATATCAAGCCACGCCCTGCTCTGCAGTCTGATCGGAGGTGTGTCTGAACTCTGCATCAGGTCTAAGAATGACTAAGACTGGTTGTTGCTCATCTCCAATGTCCAGCCCCACCCTAGACATCCATACCCTGCCCTGTCTGGACTCCACATCAGGTCTAAGAATGACTGAGACTGGTTGTTGCTCATCTCCAATGTCCAGCCCCACCCTAAACATCCAGCCCCCCTGCTCTGCAGGCTGATGTGAGGTGTGTCTGAAGTCAGCATCAACTCTAAGAATGACTGAGACTAGGATTGAACATCCAGCCCAACTCTCTTCTGCAAGCTGATGGGAGGTGTGTCTGAACTCTGCATCAGCTCTGAGAATGGCTGAGGCTGCGGTTGCATGTCTCTAATACCTAGCCTGACCCCAAACATCCAGCCCTGCCCTGTCTGAACTCCACATCAAATCTGAAAATGGCTGAGAGTGGTTGTTACACATCTCAAAGTCCTAGCTCACCCCAAACATCCAGCCCCACCGTGCTCTGCAGGCTAATCTCAGGTGTGTCTGAACTCCGCATCAGGCCTAAGAATGACTGAGACTGGGGGTTGCACATCTCCAATGTCTAGCCCCACCCCAAACATCCAGCCGTGCCCTGTTCTGCAGACTGATATGAGGTGTGTCTAAAGTCAGCATCAGCTCTAAGAATGACTGAGACTCGGACTGAACATTCAGGCCCACCCTGTTCTGAAGGCTGATATGAGGGGTGTCTGAAGTCAGCATCGGTTCTGAGAATGGTTGAGACTGGGGTTGCACATCTTTAATCTCAAGCCCCACCCCAAACGTCCAGCCCTGCCCTGTTCTGCAGGCTGATGTGAGGAAATGTCTGAAGTCCACATCAACTCGGAGAATGACCAAGACTGGGATTGCATGCCACCAACATCTAGCTCTGCCCTATTCTGTGGGTAGCAGTGAGGTGTGATTGGAATGACCGTGCGTTAGAAGCAGTGGCACATATTAGAAAACTGTCACCTGATCCTTCATATTTGCACATTTTCCTAAAGTGGGGGAAGCCCATAGAGCATTGTGTGTTTTTGCATAGCTTATTTCTTTTCTAGTGTATTATTGCAGTAACAAATATATCTGGGAAAAATTTGAAAATGTAGTGAAGTAAAAGTGAAAGTGGGCAGAAAATGCTATACCCGTGTAAAGCAGACATGTTCTCAGCACAATAGTATAGAATAGGGATGATCTGCTGATAAACTTTATTGATGATACACGAAGGGTGGAGACCCACTGCCCACCTTCAGCAGCTCATGGACGTGAAGTCACCGGGCACTTGGACGGATTAAGGGGCAGCAGGCCTGGCCTGGCTAATCTTGGGTCTACACTTTGGCTTGCAGGATAGAAAAGCGTCTGAGAATGTGACGACGGCGTGTCCAGCGTCGGGCGGTCCCCCTTACTGCGAGATGCCGTCATTGCTGCCTGCAGGAATTCAGGGTTAACTTGAGATGTGAAGTAACTCGACTCTCAGCCACCGCCACCCCCCATTTGTGAATCAGCCCTTTGTGTCAGGACATAGAAGCTCTACTTCCGCAGAGAGAAGGATGAAAGAGGCCGTTTATAATGTTTGCTCCACCATGGAGAAAGATGGGAAGTCAAATAAGATTGCTGACAAGTGCTTAGGGCCAGTTGTGCCTTTTTTTTCTGCCTGTATTGATCAGGGCATGCTGGGACAAGTGGTCATGCATGGGTACCTCTGGAACAAATAAAATGAGGTAAAAAAAAAGAAAGGATAGGTAATGCGGGGCATTCCGAGAGGTGTGAATGGTATACTGGTCCGGCTTGTGCTTAGTCTCACATGGGTGGGAAGGTCTGGGTGCAAGCCCCCCTACCGGTGAATGGTGCAGGCTGTGCTGGATGTTAAGGGGGATCCCCTCATGCATACTGCGCTTTATTTTTGTGTGTCTCTCCATTGTTTTGGATTGGGTTGAATTTTAAGAACTCTTCTGGGGTCCCACTTATTTGTTTCAGATGGAGATGGTTGATGAACCAAGAATGAAACGGGCCCGGTAATAGAATATGCCACTTATGTCATTGAGGCGGCATGCACTCCGTACCTTTTTCTGGCGTCCTCGCTTGGGACAGTGAGTGGTGCCATTTTTGATAAGTGAAGGGGGGCACAGTAAGGACACACTGAGAGGGACCACCCGTGTCCTCAAAAGCACATCATAGACAGAGAGGGGTGCCATTTTGGTACATCAAGCGGCGAGCTACAGACACCAAGGGGGAATCCCCTCCCCTGATCTTCAAAGTCTATTCATACTGAAAGCACACTAAAGATGCTGAGGGCCGCCATTTGTGCAACTCAAGTGGTGCTCACTCAGGACCTTTCTGACCCTTTCACCCTCCCCTCATAATAATAATAATAGGCAACGTTTGAATTTTATAGCGCCTTTCTTATGCTCAAAGCACTTCACAAATATTTAAAGAAATACTGCAGGAATAACAGTATAAAGATCACATTACTTTACATTGTAGAAAAATGTAAATGTAAACCTATAAGTTGTGGTTTAGTGTAGCAAATTTCATAGCATAAACTATTCCACCTACCTTAATAAAAGTACAAGTGTCTGTGTGTCTGTCGAGTTTCTATGTCTCTGCCAATCCAACAGATGGTGCAACACAAACTTCAACACTGCTTTTACAAACCCAATGCCAATTTGCATACAGCAGAGACACATGTATTGTACTTTCCATTCCAACAGGTGGCGCAACTCAAACATGAACACTGCTTGTATGAATCCCAAACCAAATGAAATATAGCAGAGACATATGCATTACATTTGCCATTCTAAGAGATGGCACATCACAAACATTAACAGTGTTTTTATAAATGTCATACCAAATGGCATATAACTGAGTCACATGCATTGCAATTTCCATTCCAACACATGGCACAGCTCAAACATCAACACTCCTTTCACAAATACCAAATATATGGCATATAGCAGAGATATATGCATTGCATTTGTCATTCTAAGAGATGGCACATCACAAACATTAACTGTTTTTATGAATGCCCTACCAAATGGCATATAACTGAGATACATGTATTGCACTTTCCTTTCCAACAGGTGGCGCAACTCAAACATGAACACTGCTTGTATGAATCCCAAACCAAATGGCATATAACTGAGACACATGCATTGCAATTTCCAATCCAACAGATGGTCCATCATAAACATTTATAGTAATAAATTTTATTTAAACTCTTTGGAAAGCATGTCGGGCAGCACGGTGGCACAGTGGTAGTGCTGCTGCCTCGCAGTTAGGAGACCCAGGTTCACTTTCTGAGTACTCCCTGCGTGGAGTTTGCATGTTCTCCCCGTGTCTGCGTGGGTTTCTTCCCACAGTCCAAAGACATGCAGGTTAGGTGGATTGGCCATTCTAAATTGGCCCTAGTGTGTGCTTGGTGTGTTTGTGTGTGTCCTGTGGTGGGTTGGCACCCTGTCCAGGATTGGTTCCTGCCTTATGCCCTGTGTTGACTGGGATTGGCTCCAGCAGACCCCCGTGACCCTGTGTTCGGATTCAGCGGGTTGGACAATGGATGGATGGATGGAAAGCATGTCCAGCTCCCTGTGCCCTTATACATACTGTGGATTAAGTGTGTTCATTCAGTGGATGGATGGTTGCATGACTGAGTATGCTGGCATCCCATCTTGTGTTTCTTCCAGTCTTGTCAATGATGCTGGGGCCAAACTGAATCTTTCTTTGACCACGGACTGGCACTTAGTGGGTTCAGCAGATGGATGGGTTTCTTGCCTTCATGGGCAGCACTTGAGTTGAGCTGCACAGCCACCCTGGCTGAGGTTTTCCTGATATTTTGAGAAACGTGTGCTTATGAGTCCACACCTCCCTCACTTTCAGGGTCCTGCAGGCCAGGTAACTGAAGGGTCATCGTACCTCAATCCAGATGTTTTGGCTTCTGGATCTGAGCTTGGCAGTTTCCTGTGTCCCGGATTTGAATCTTTGGGAGTTGTGTTAATATGTCACCTCTTCTTTTGGCACCCAGAAGTCACCTTTTGACACTTGAGATTTACTGTAGAACAAAAAGTTCATCTCTTCTCCAAACTCTGAACTTCCAGTTGTCTTCGATGGTATTGGAATGACACTCCCACCATTGTAGTCGAGTGTTCTGCCGACTTCATATCACATGAAATGACAAGGCTGCTCTATTTAATGAAGACGATAGGCAGACGGCTCTGAAGACCCTGGTGCCATGTCAAGTCAGGAAGACCATCACCAGGGAAACCCCCAGCACAGACATTTGTCCTGGCGGTGATAAAAATCCTTCCAGGCATAAACAATGCAACAGAAACCATGATGGATTGTGTAACACATGAAAGCCTCTCAGTTGAATTTTATTGCAGTACAGTTTACCCGAGTGGGGGTGCTGTTGGAGGGGCTTTATTTGTGTGCTTAATCAGCGCCAGCTCTGCAAACAGCAGTGTGACAGCATGTTAGCATGGGACAAGGGTCACAAAGGATGACAATGCAGAGCCCCACCATTCAGTGTAGGGGGTTGGCCACCAGTTGGGTTGCAGTCGAGGTCAAATGTTTGCCAGGTTGACCCGAAGTGTGGTGGGACAATTACGATTAACCAGCTGTGCTGCCTGTCAATGACAGGTTGAAATTTACATAATCAACATTGATGTGTTCATGCAGCATCTATAGAAATGTATTTTGTAATGCATGTAGCAATAAAATGCATTGCATTTTTCATTCCAACAGATGACGCATCATAAGCATTTGTAGTAATACCATACATTGCTATAAATGTTTGTGATGTGCCAGCTGTTGGAATGACAAATGCAATGCATATGTCTCTGTTGCATGCCATTTGCTATGGGTTTGTAAAAGCAGTGTTAATATTTGTGATGCGCCATCTGATGGAATGACAAATGCAAGGCACTTTATTACTACACATATTTGAGATGCTCCATCCATCTCACAGATACACAAGCACACAGATGCTTATCCTTTATTAAGGTGGATTCATTTCAGGGAACTTTTTAAAAAGTTTATAAGAATTACAGTAGGGTGCAATAAAAATGCAGGCAGAAAATTGAAAGGTCTCCATTGGAGTAGAATTTGTGTTTTCAGCTACAGTGAGAAGTCGAGCAAAATGACCCCTTTTATTGGCTAACTAGAATGATTACAGTATGCAAGCTTTCGAGGCAACTCAGGCCCCTTCTTCAGGCGAGATTGAGTTGCGTCAAAAGCTTGCATATTGTAATCTTTCTAGTTAGCCAATAAAAGGGCTCATTTTGCTCGACTTCTCACTACATCCATAATGACTAACACGGTACAACACCCTAGAGCTACAGTGACCAAATTTTAAGATTTGGTCAAAGTGAGTACATAAGAATAGTGACAAACCAAGCAGATGGGCAGGGTGATAACTTTGAGGGTTTACTGTGCTATGATCAAGTGGTGTGACTCCACAGGTAATTCATCAGTCAGAGGACACCTGCCTGTTATAAAGATGGCACAAAGATAGCGTGAACCTCTGGCTTGGGGGCTTGACAAAGTCTGCATCACCTTGTCGAGGGCCAGGTGTGATAAGACGAACACGTAATGGCTTTGGGAGGTGTCTAGAGTGTCACTCTGTGATGGATCACGTTTGAAGATGAGGTGGCCCAAGGTGCAGCCTCATGGAGTTCTACTTTTAATGAAAGAACATCCGCTGATTGGATGTTGGTTCAAAGGTGCGGCTGGCAGCCATGATGATCGAGACGTCTGACATGACCTGGAGTTCTTCTAGCCCACAAGAGTAGGCCCTTTATCTACTGCCTTCAGTCTTCTCCAAATGAATGGACATAAAACCCAACATTCATCTACAACTGCTGTTTATCTTCTGTGTGCCACGTCATTTTAAATTATTTTAACAAAAGAATGAGGAAAAAAACCATGCCAGCCTTGACGAAATTGAACGTCATGCCACAAAATGACCAATGCCAGTCTTTATAACAAAATGATCAAAGTGCCTTTCATTCCAGTCTTGATCAGCAGATGACCAAAGTGACCTTCATGCCAGTCTTGGACAAAAATATGACCAGGCTTCTCTTGATAACATGGTGACTTTCACACTAACTTTGATACCAAAGTGATCTTTTTACCCTCTATCTGTTATATAGTGCCTTTCATTATCTATCTATCTATCTATCTATCTATCTATCTATCTATCTATCATATAAAGTGCATTTCATTATCTATCTATCTATCTATCTATCTATCTATCTATCTATCTATCTATCTATCTGTTATATAGTGCCTTTCATTATCTATCTATCTATCTATCTATCATATAAAGTGCATTTCATATCTATCTATCTATCTATCTACCTGGCGTTTATTGACATTGTAGACATATCCATCATTTCCAAATCAAGTCCTCATAAACGTCTGCGCTGGCCTTAGGGTGGCAGATCGAAACTTGAAAAGGAAAGGCCTGTGCGTGTGAGTCTGCTTCATTATTTGTGGATTTTATTAATTTATTTTTCTGAAACTTGTGCCTCTTTTCATTCCACCCTCCCACCCCCCAGTCCGGCCACTTTGTTCTGCAGCAGTTGCTTATCTAGGAACAATGGCCTCCTCTCTTTTCTAATTGCCCTGGCTGGGCAGTCATCCCCTGATTGTCTTTTCCTCTCCCACAGCCCTTCTGCAGACCCCCCATTCAATGCCCTGAGCTTTGCAAACAGCTGGACGCGGCCATTTGGGTTATTCACTCTGTGCTTTGAGCACGTGAGGCTTGCATTTCACAGGCTCTCGACCTCGAGATCATCCTGCAAAGTAATTCAAAGATGGACGATTGGACTCAATGGATACCAAATTAACACCCGTCCACATGGCCGCCAGCCAGCTTATTGCCCTTAAGTGGGGACTAATAGAGAATGACCCTCATTTAGAGCGCTAAACCAGAAAGGGCCATGCAGGTCAAAGGTGAATACAACAGGAATGGAGGATTCATCTCAAGGGAGAACATTCCTGCATCAATAAGCTACCAGCAAATGAACAGAGAAATTCAATTGATTATATAGCGCCAGACACTGGACAGGACAAACAAAGAAAAAGACACCTGAAAACTGTAACATTTATGTTTATGGTGCCTTTCTATAGTCCTGCTCATTGCCAGAGCTGTGGTTTAATTGTTAATGTGTAGTTTGTGCTCTTGGAACGCACAGGTTTGATTAGTTTAAGAAACTGTCATAGATAGATGGGCAGACAGACAGACAGACATTAAGGGGAACATTTAAGAGACAGAAAGGCAGATCATCAGGCAACTACTGTATATAATAGATCAGCTCTTTAACTTTTTTTTTTCATGCAATCCGATTATGCATTTTGCGTGTCTTCATGCCCCACAATCACCCCTTTGTAGAATCTCCGCCAATCGTCATCATGTGGCGGGGGTGTGGGTCAGTTCCTCCTGCCCATGGTGACCCTTCACAAGGCAATCCACAAACCGTTTGTGACCCTTTGCTATTCAGTAATATTATGATTCATGACTCAGCACGACGTCAGTAGTTTAAGAAACACTGTAGTATTTAGATAGGCAGTAAGAGCGCTATATAACAGACAGACAGACAGACATAAAGGGGACTATATAATAGACAGACAGACGGACATTAAAGGAACTACATAATAGGTAGACAGATATTAAGGGGACCATATAACAGATAGACATATTGACAGACAGACATTAAGGGGGCTATATAATAAATAGACAGACAGACGGACATTAAGGGAACTATATGACAGACAGACAGACAGACAGACAGGCAGACAGAAATTTAGTGACTATTTAACAGATAGACAGACATTTGTGGGAACCATATAACAGATAGGCAGATTGACGGACAGACATTAAGGGGACTATCTAACAGATAGACAGATGGACATTGAAGGAACTACATAACAGGTAGACAGATATTAAGGGGACCGTATAACAAACAGACAGATTGACAGACAGACATTAAGGAGACTATAAGGTAGACAGACAGACAAACATTACGGTGACCATATAAGAGATAAACCGATAGACAAACGGACATTAAGGTGACTATATGACAGACAGACAGACAGACAGAAATTTAGTGATTATTTAACAGATAAACAGACATTTGTGGATCCATATAACAAATAGACAGATTGACAGACAGGCATTAAGGAAACCATATAACAGATAAACAGATGGACAGACATTAAGGGGACTATATGATAGATAGACAGACGGACATTAAAGGAACTACATAATAGGTAGACAAATATTAAGGGGACTATACTGTATAACAGATAAACAGACAGACATTAAGGTGACTATATGATAGACAGGCAGACAGACAGACATTTAGTGACTATTTAACAGATAGACAGACATTTGCAGGAACCATATAACAGATAGACAGATTGACAGACAGACATTAAGGGGACTATATGATAGATAGACAGATGGGCATTAAGGTGACCATATAACAGATACACAGACAGACAGTCCCCTTAATGGACTATATTATTGATAGGCAGACATTTTCGGACTATATAACAGATAGACAGACGGACATTGTGGGAACTACACGACAGATAGGCAGTCATTAATGGGACTATACAATAGACATTAGATAGACATTAAGAGAACAATACAGTAGATAGGCATTAATGGAGCTATAAAATAAGACAGACATTCAGAGGACTATGTAATAGACAGACAGACAGACTGAAAGACATTAAGTGAACTATATGATAGATAGGAGAGAGAAGGACGCTATAAATAGATAGACAAGAAGATTTAAATGGCGCTTTTCTAGATTCTCAGAGCTGTTTACGTGGACAGTGGGGAGCCCCTTCAACCGCGTGGATGGTGCGACAGCAGAATTTTTGCACCAATACGCTGACCTCACATTAGATATTAGGTGGTGGAGTGGTGAGAAAGCTAGTTAGCCAATAAGAGACAGAGTATGATTTAGGGGTCATAACTGGTAAAAGTCATGGACATTGGGGCACAGTATTCTCTTATCAAAGGGTCCCCAGGGATCTTTTATGACCCCAGAGGGTTAGGGTCTCAGTTTTACATCTCATGCGAAGGGCATTTTTTTCAATACAAGGTCCCTGTCACTATACTGGGACATTAGGATCCACACGCAGACCACGGGGTATGCACCCCCTTGATGACCTCACCATCACCTTTTCCAGCAGAAACCCGAGCTTCTCCACTTTGGTCTCCCATTGAAGTGCTGGCCGGGCTCAGACATGCTTCGCTTCAAGTGGATGACCTGTTCTGAGGTGCAGGTGGCATGGCTGCTGGCATGTGGGATAATGGATCACTCAGGGCAACAACAAGAAAAGTGAGAGATGAACCCTGCTCTGTCCATTGCAGTGCCTTAACCACTAGGAGGTGCCCTGCCCGTGAAAAGTTCTGCATGTAACAATAAGGGAAGAGGCGGCACTCTGGGGCCCTGCTGAGGACTGCACTCTCGTAACGACAGGGGCTTGTCCTGGGTGCAAACTGACCAAACTGCAGTGCCCACCATTGAACACATGCTGCAGAGGCATCAGAAAGCCCAACTTCCCAAGCAAGCCGTCTAACACCTCCGGCTTTTGCATTTTGATTTGCAGTCGTGCACAGACACAAGGGCCTAAAGGACATCTGAAGAGAGAGTGGGATGAATTTTATTGCCAACTAGCTGCACGGGGATAAATAAATGGGGAGAAAAACTGTCTTTTAGAAATTCAACAAGGCTAAACACAACCCACAATAAGTCAAAACAACATACTCTTAGACATAAGCAGTAATAATTGTTATCCAAATCAGCTGAAAAGGAAATGCTGTACCTGCGATTTTAGATGAGACCCCACTTTGGGCTGCCCTGATAACACTGTCCTCCCATCAGCCCCCAGTGCATGCCTGCTGCCTGATAGGAAGTGTAGTCCCCGTGTTGACACCAATTTTTGGCCCCACGCTACAATACCTCTCCCTGATGGGCCATTTAGTTGTCATGTTAAGTTGGACCAATAGGAACGCACATGCAAATTATCCTGAAATTTAGTTTACTTGATTGGTGAACAAACAAAGAGAAATACAAACAGCCTACAATTTTATTTAAGTAGATATGGGAGTGAAGTTCACCACGACTGCATGGGGGACCCACTATAGGGATGTAGGGGAACACCATCTTGATTTGGAAAAGTAGAGAGGGGGAGCTGAAGAAGCTAAACTGGGGGGCTTCCAGGTTTGGGGTTGAGGATTGCTTTTGTTCTGTTCTGTGTATTGTATTGTATTGACTCCCTTCTCTTTGACACCCACTGCACGCCCAACCTACTTGGAAATGCCTTTCCCAAGGTTTCCTCCATTTGTTCCCTACAAGGGTTTTTTTGGGAGTTTTTTTTCTTGGCTGTCAAGAGGCAGGGCCTGTTAAAGACCATTGCGGCATTTCTTGTGTGATTTTGGGCTGTGCAAAAATTAATTGTATTGTAATTGGGTTCGATTTGTGGTCTGGTCATTGTGTACGCAAAGCCAGCACATGCACCTTATACCCATGTGGCATTTCTCTGGGTACTCCGTCCCACCCCGTGCCACTCTCAGTGCTGCTAACTCGCCCTTAAACGCAGTCGTGAATGGTTTTCTCCCTTTTTGCCTGTTAGATTGATTGCTCTGGTAAGACTGGGTGGTCTGCGACATACTGGCATAGGGATGGTACATGCTGGATTGTGCTGAGATTGCCAGTGGCTTCTTGTGCCAGGAACGTTAAAGGAAGTGACTACCTGACCAGTAGTATGGATGAGTGCCACCTTTGCTGGGGGTGAGATAGGCACAGGTGGATGTGTGAATCAAGCCTACCGTGGCAGGGGAGAAAGGCCGGGCAAGGGTAGACTTCACATCCTAATAAGCCGCTGGAAGGGCGTGAAGTAGGTCTTACCCCGGTGATGTCATGCACACTTCAAAGGGAGATCTGCAGAGCTGATATGTAATTATTGCTTCACTTCAGAGCGCATCCCAAAGGGGGGGACTGTGCTTACGTCCTGTGTCTCTCTGAGCCCCCCAGGGCCTTTGTAATCTTAGGAAAGGCACACATGCTCTGCAAGTGGGAGACAGCGGCTGCAGGCGGCCTGACTTCACAAGTCTTGTCTGTTTACCTGAGGCCCGCTCTCACTCTCTCGCTCTCTGACTCGTTCTTCTGTTGACTTCAAGTCTTTAAGGTTTTACAAACTTTTATCTCTTTATTGGTTTCTCCCATTTGCGCTTTTTAATAATTTCCACCAGGTTTTCCTCTCAAGTCGTAACAGAAAGGCTCAGTAGGTTGTCATAACTAAGAGTAGACGCTTTAGGAATCTTGACGGTCAGCTCGAGTCGCAGGTCCCATCCATCGTTTAAAAACACGTACGTCAGTCTCCATGTTCACCTTCCATCCACATTATTAACCCTTTGAAAACGTCCCCCTTAGTATCCTTCTGAACACTCACCCTCGGCGTTATGGTGTGGACGGGCGAAAGACGACGTTTATCTGAAAATGCAAACTCTGATTTGTGCGTGTTTATCATGTCGTTCTTCCCTGATTGGTTCCTGGAACTTTTTTCACAAAAAAAATTTTTTTATAAACTCGGGAACTTTTGTAGCACCAGAGAAACTTGAGCCATCTTTATATATAATACGCTACCGTGGCTGTCTGTTTGTCTGTCCGGGATTTTAAATCACCTGTAGCTCGCAAACCGTTTGACCTATGGACCTAAAATTTTGTATACTACGTGACATCTATCATCCGCTTTCGAGGGGAAGTCTGCCCTGAAAAGTTCCCAGAAAAAAGCAGTTTTCCTACCAACTTTATAGTTGCCACTGACAAGGGGACTCTGGGCACCACGAGATGGCTGTTTGTGCATTGTGGGGACGCCCTGTCTAGTCTGCAATAAAAGCCATGCTCTTGTTGAATGCAGTAAGTCCCTTCTTGTTCTTCTCCTTATTTTGGCTGCCCCCATTAGGAGTTGTCACAGCTGATCATCTTCTTCCATATCTTTCAGTCCTCTGTAACACCCATCACCTGCATGTCCTCTCTCACCACATCCATAAACCTTCTCTTAGGCCTTCCTCTGTTCCTCTTCCCTATCAGCTCTATCCTTAGCACCCTTCTCTCATTACACCCAACATCTCTCCTCTGCACATGTCCAAACCAACACAATCTCGCCTCTTTGACTTTGTCTCCCAACCGTCCAACCTGAGCCGACCCTCTAATGTCCTCATTTCTAATTCTGTCCATCCTCGTCACACCCAATGCCAATCTTAGCATCTTTAACTCTGCCACCTCCAGCTCTGTCTCCTGTGCCACCATCTCCAACCCATATAACGTAGCTGGTCTCACTACCGTCCTGTAGACCTTCCCTTTCACTCTTGCTGATATCCGTCTGTCACAAATCACTCCTGACACTCTTCTCCACCCACTCCACCCTGCCTGCACTCTCTTCTTCACCTTTTTTCCACAATCCCCATTACTCTGTGCTGTTAATCTCAAGTATTTAAACTCATCCACCTTCACCAACTCTACTTCCTCATCCTCACCATTCCACTGACCTCTCTCTCATTTACACACATTTATTCTGTCTTGGTGGTCCTACTGGCCTTCATTCCTCTCCTCTCTAGAGCAGATCTCCACCTCTCCAGGGTCTCCTCAACCTGCTCCCTACTCTCGTTACAGATCACAATGTCATCAGCAAACATCATAGTCCACGAGGACTCCTGTCTAATCTGTCAAACTGTCCATCACCATTGCAAATAAGAAAGGGCTCAGAGCTGATCCCTGATGTAATCCCACCTCCGTCACTCCTACCGCAGACCTCACCATGGTCACACTTCCCTCGTACATATCCTGTACCACTCTTACGTACTTCTCTGCCACTCCCGACTTCCTCATACAATACCACAGCTCCTCTCGAGGCACCCTGGCATATGCTTTCTCCAGGTCCACAAAGACGCAATGCAACTCCTTCTGGTAGTAAGTCCCAGAGACTAAAAAATGAAAATAGGATTGACATTCTGAATTCTAAGGGCTTATGTTTCAAGTGCCTTAAACAAGGACATTGCGGTTAAAGGTTGTGTAGAAAACCTTCAACGTCAAATCCTTTCTCAGTTATGCCCAAATGTGCATATGGGCAAAGAAATGGCCGTGCAGTGCACTCTCATTGAACCAATAATCCCCCCGTTCATGTTACGATCGCTTCAAAGCAATAAGACGGGGGGCTCAATAAGACGCCCCTCATTTCACACTGCATCCCTCTTCATTGCACGTCACATATTTTGCCTAAAGGTCGCAGTTCCTGTTGTGCAGTTGGAACACAACACACGTGTTCCAGGGACCATAAGAATCTACACTGTACAGGAATAATAATAATTCTTTACATTTATACAGCGCCTTTTTGTCACTACTCAAAGCGTTTTAGTGAGCGGGGAGCCAATTGAACCACCACTAATGGGTAGCACCAACCTGGATGAGGTGACGGCAGCCATTTTTGTGCCAATACACTCACTACACGTTAGCTGTTTGGTGGTGAAGGTGGTTTCATTTAGAGTTAGGGGATGATTAGGGGGCCAGAATGACTAGGCCATGATGGGCAATTTAGCCAGGACACCAGGATACACCCCCTGCTCTTTACAGAAGATGCCCAGAAATCTTTAATGACCACAGAGAGTCAGGACCTCGTATTTACTTCTCATCCGAAGGACAGCGCCATTTTTAAGGCACGGTGTACCCGTCACTGCATTGGGGCATTGGGGTCCACACACAGACCACAGGGTATGCGCCCCCTGCTGGCCTCACCAACATCTCTGTTTACTATCGACATGTGACATCAAGCCACTTTGCGGATGCTATAGGGTCGATGTGCCCGCTTCGATGTTTGACGAATGCTTTGATATGGTGAAGCAAAATGTATTTGTGGTGCTTCAATATTCAAGTGCCGCATATTCCCCATCGTAATGACGCGATAACATTTTAAAGGTCTCACATACCATCTTCTGTGCCGTCTATTTTTTATTTTTTTACACATCAGAATGTACGGCACCGTATTTGGGCCACAGAGAAAACAAAACAGGGACACGGTGCAAAGGTCTATTTTGTGATTAAAGTAGAATTTTTGCCTTTAATCTCGAAATTTCCATTTTAATCTCTTATTTTATTTTATCATTAAAGTAGACCGTCGTAAACGTCATCTTAAAACCGAGCCAGCTGTTAATCGCTACCCGCTGCTGGGGCTTCCTCCTGACCTGACAGCAGCAGCCAGCAGCATCGCCACACCGAACACATTAAACGTATGATATTCCAGCTCTCTTCGATTTATACTTGATGTCACGGATGTGATGAATATTACAGATAAGTCGTTAACTTAATTTAAACAATGAACACTGTTAATAATTACACATGGTGGCGGAGCGGTAGTGCTGCTGTCTCACAGGGAGTCGCGTCCCTTGTGTTCCCTGCCTGGAGTTTTCATGTTTTCCTGGTGGGTTTCCACAGTGGGCGCCAGTTTCCTTCCAAAGACATGCAGGTTTGGGGATTTGGTGACGATAAAATGACGCCAGTGTGTGCCAATGTGAGTGTGTATGTGTTTGCAATGAGCTGATGCCCCGTCCAGGGATTTTGTTTCTGCCACGTGCCCGATGCTAGCTGGAATGGGCGCATCCCCGGATTAATGGATGTAATCATTAAATCTCCATCCTTATCAGAGATACTGTGGCAAGGTGTCCTCGGAATTTAATGGATGTTTCAGGCAAAAGCGAAGCCGAACCTGTTCTCACCGTGATGACATCTCGCACTGCCTCCTGGTGGAATCTTCCGGATTTACGTAAATTACGCGCACACGTATAAACGGTACAAGGCTTGCGTAGCACTAGCATCCACAGGCATCGTGTCGTGTCATGTGAAGTACAAACCCGGCCTAAGAGGTGACAGTCCAGTGTCATGAGAATGAAGACAATTAAAGTTCAAGAAGAGGCGACTCCTGAGATGGCATGTGAGTGTGGCCACTAATGGAGTGGCCCAAAGAATTCCAAGTTGTTTGATTTATTTGTTTAATTTTTTTAAATTTTATTGAATTTATTAAAATCAAATAACATTCCACACAAGCAAGTCAAGTTTTACAAAACTAGTTTTGAAACAAATTAACCGCCACCCATGAGAGGGAGAGCTAGGCCAGCAGAGTAAAACTTTAATAGCAGGAAAAAATCAGGAAGTAAATAAATAAGTAATTTAGGAAGTAAATAAATAAATACAATAAAAAAAGGGAAGAGAATCTGCTTGCTCAATTTAAAAGCGTATTCTAAAATGTTATTAATCACATCCTGCCAGGTTTTGAAAAAGTTTTGCACAGATCCTCTAAGTGAGAATTTCAAATTTCAGATAATATACCGAATATACTCGCGTTTAAGTTCTCCCGCGGATAAGTTGGGACTTGATTTTACCGTATAATTTCTGGTATTTTATAATGTTGGTTGTAGAAGTTCGAATGCGGAAAACTCACACTAATGGTACGAGAGATTATGATCTGCTGACGGCCACCTGAGAGAATAACCACGGAGCACACGGCCTTTGTCTTCTATGTGGGTGCGGCAATGCGTGGCATCAGCGTGTGCTCCTAACATCTCTCTCTCTATTGTGCCAATGTGACCACACGGTAATACCCGAACTATTCCGAAGCGACGTTTGCACTGTTTTGTGTTTTTTGTATCTCACACCCTCATACACCTTTATCATAAGAGCATCCTTTATCTACAACCAGAAGAAAATACAATGCTGGTTTTAAATTAAAAGTCGTTGAAGTCATGAAAGAAATTGGGAACTGCGCTGCTGCAATAAAATTTGATGCGTCTGAGAAACTGATGAGAGACTGGAGGAGGCGAGAAGATGAAAAACAAAAAATTAAGTGTTGTATGTTTTAAGTTTGATTTTATGATCAATTTTTCAGGTTTCAAGACCCGACTTATACACGAGTATAACATCACTTACCCACTGATTTAAAAGAGAAGAGTTAGGATTCTTCCAGTTGAGCAAAATAAATCTACGTGCTAATAGTGAGGTAAAGGCCATTCCAGTTTCTTTGTCCTTCTCCAGTTAAAGCCCCTCTGGGGGTCCACCATAAAGAGCTGTTAATGGGTTAGGAGGGATTGCGACACTCAGGCTGTCTGATAGGGTCCAGAATGATGTTAATTTGGTGCACGTGGCCCAGTGAGGCTGGAGCTCGATTGCAGCGTTCGCAGGTTGGCTCTCGCCAAGGAAACATTTTGGACAATTCTAAACAAGAGAGATGTGCTCGATAGATAATGTTGAGTTCAATAATTGTATGCTTTGTGCATATGGAGCTCCAGTGAATTCTCTGCATTGCTACCTTCCACTCCTTTTCTGAGATGATAACTGAGAGATCCTTTTTTTCCCACTGTACTCTGGGATCTTTGAAAGGGAGGGACTGGAAAATAGTTTTATGAATTACAGAAATGCTGTCTGAGTCCTCGAGACTGATCGATATTTTTTCCGGCATAGAGGTAGGTGGGAGGTGAGGAAAATTGGGCAGGTTCTGTTTAATAAAGTTTCTAATTTGAAGGTAGTGAAAGAAATGTGTTGATGGAAAGTTTAATTCAGAGTGTAATTATTCGTAGGATACAAAGACGTTGTCTATGTACAGATCTCTAAGTGATTTAATCCCAAATGTTTTCCAGACATTAAAAACTGCGTATGTTTGAGAGGCTGGAAAAAGGTGGTCCTCGTGCAGAGGTGCCACAGATAAAAGCTTCTCTATCTTAAAATACTTCCTACATTGGTTCCATATTCTGAGTGAATGAAGAACAATAGGGTTGTTAGTATATTGGCGATGACTTGTAGTTATTGGGGTACAAAGTAAGGAATATAAAGAAGTCCTGCAGGATTTTATTTCTATTGCGGGCCAAGCCTGTGTATGTTCATCTATTTGTGTCAATGTCCAGGTTTTTATAGCTTGTGTATTTGCTGCCCAGTAATAAAACTGAAAGTTAGGTAGAGCCATGCCACCTTCTGCCTTAGGTCTTTGTAGGGTCACTCTTTGGATGCGTGGATGTTTTGAATTCCAAATAAATGAGGTTACGATTTAATCTAACTTCTTAAAAAAATATTCATTGATGTGAACGCTGGCCCGGACACACACAGACGGACAACATAGTTCCACCCAACACACGTTTATTTGTACAATATTTACAAATTAGTGCAGTCACAAACCCCAGTGCTTCGAGCACCGATTCCCCCAATGTCCAGGCCACACAGTCCTGTGCCTCTCTTTCTCCTGGCCGCCTCCAGTCCTCACTCCAGCTCCGTCCTCTTCCGCTAATGACCGGAGGGAGGCGGGCCCCTTTTATAGGAACCCGGATGGGCTCCAGCTGCTTCCCAGCAATCTCGCGCGGACACACCCCCGTGTGCCGGAAGTGCCAGCTGCGCACCCGGAAGCCGTCTGGGTGTCCCCTGTCGTCTTCCCCCCGGCACTTCCTGGTGTGGCGGAAGTGCCGGGCTCCCGGGATAATCAGGCACTGGGGCGCCACCTGGCAGTGGCCACGGGTCCCTACAGGGCTGGGCTTTCAAGCCCTCTACCCGAGGCCCCCAACATAACCAGGACGGACGCCCCCTCGCGGTCTGGAGGAGGCACAAGCCCTCCTCTGGTCCTCCTGGGACCACATGATGTATATTGGAATGCTTTGAAATAGAAAAAGAAGCCTAGGAAGGATAGTCATCTTAACAATGTTAATTCTTCCAGCTAAAGTGAGATGAAGGGTTGACCATCTAGGCAAGTCTTGCTTCATTTTTTCCATGCAGGCAGTAAAATTTTGTTGACAAGTTTGTCTTTTGACGGATTGACGTCCCACCTTGGTTTGGTTCGTGACTTGCACGTGATGTTGTTTTGGTAAGCTCTGGGTCTCCCTGATCCAGTAATGCAAACGCGGGTTTAGAATGGAGGTGGATACGTATCAGAAATGGCCGAAAAAATAAATTCTTTTCAATTTCTCTTCTCTCTTTACAGCCCTGAAAAGATCATTTGACATTGAAGATGTGGATGAAATCCCCACCTTTTCTCCCACCTCACCCTTGAGCTCTCCTTTCAGTCCACCCAGTGGTGGTCTGATTTTGACCAAAGGTAATGAGGGTCGAGGTCCCCCATCCCACATACCCCCAACCTACCAGTCCAGGATCACTATCAATTCCAGTCCCTCGCCCAGCCCAGTCATGAAGAACAAGATGGTGTCCAGCCTGTCCTTCAACCGGGGTTCTTTGGCCAAAACTAACGGGAACACAGGCACCAGCATCACTCGAGTTTCTTCTTTCCAAACCAAGTTTAACCCCAATGGATTCTCGTCTTTGTCCGGCCCTGGCAGCGACAATGACAGCCTCCACAGCTCCACCTCCAGCCTGGAGTACCAAGCTTCATCTAAGATGAGCTCCTACACCAGCCCACCACAAAGCCCTGTGGGGATGAATGACCTGAAAGGCCAGCGCCTGTGTAGCCCCGCCCTCAAAAAATTCTCCTCTCATGGCAATATGTTCCATTCAGATGTTGAACCCACGCTGGTTTTGGTCTCGGACCCCTCCGGCATGAACCATGTTTCCATGCCCTCGCTAGATCTGCACATCAGTGAAAACCGGGCAACTGAAAATATGAGGTTGTCAAACTTAGGCCAGCAGACCGCCAGAGCATCTTGGATCACAAACTCCCAAAAGCAGAACTCGAGACCTGTCGGACGGGAAAACTCCTTCACCTCCACGGTCCAACCACCGAAACCGAAGGAGCCAGTTCGGCTGAAAAAGTTTCCTCTGGATCTCGACAACCTGGTCGGCAAATCGGAGGCACCCCCTGTAGAAAGTATCTCCAAGGCCCAGCCAAGGCCTCAGCCAAGAGTCAACAGCATACCCGACACCTTGGGTTCTTCCATCAACGTGGAAGCCGTGGCCCCTGCTGGGCACTTTCCGGTTCCCAATATCAGTGACTCCCCCATCCCCTTATCTCCTCCACAGACGCCCCAGTTTAAGCTGGTCACGCAGCCTCAAGTCGTTCAGCTTGCCCCAGTTGCCCAGCCTGCGGTCACTCAGGCCAGAATCACTCGAAGTGCTACGGTCACCGGCCAGTCAACATGGGAACCCAGTCAGGAGAAGGAGACCGTTGGCTCCATACTGCAGAGAATTGCTTCCTTCTCGCGTGCCGATAGCATCGGAGGCTTCAAGCCTAAGGAGAATAGTTACCATGGGAACAAGCGGGAACAGGAGGCGGAGCCTATTCAGCAGAAGGAGGAACCAAGAATCAACTCAGTAGAAGGTAGGAATGAAACGGCTCATATTTGAATAAGCACTGATCGAGCAACATCTGGCTCACGTTGAACTTTTAATAAACACTTGGGAATTACGTAGATGATGGATGTTCTCGATTTTGTTCATTTTTGTTTTATAATAATAGTCGTGATATAGTGAGGGCAAAGCTTTGAGGAGAAAAAAGCAGTTTTTCAAATTAGCAGGTGAATGGAGCGAAACTGGACGGCATTTCTAGGAGACTCTGGATGGCATTGATGTGGCCGTCCTCATGGGGGTTCTTACACCACAATTATGTTTCATCTTTATTTTATTTTGCACTCTCCTTCTGTTGTTTATTAGGACTGTTGTTTTATATGAAGGTTGCATTGTGGAGAAGTCATTTATGTCAACACCAGTTACAAGATATCCAGCAGCCCTACCCATTAGCACTGTAGAATGGGCCACCCTCCTGAAGCCAGTTACTTGGATGGGAGACCAACCATGGAAAAGCCTGGGTTGCTGATGGAATAGGTGTTGGCAAAAGCTAACTGGGGGGCACGCTTACCCAGTGGTCTGAGTGTGGATCGCAATGACGGGGACACCGTCCTGTAAAAATGGTGCCATAAAACTGAGGTCCTGACTCTCTGTGGTCATTCAAGATTAATGGGCACCATGCGGAATTAGTAGGGGTTATCCATGATGTCCTGACTAAATCGCCCACCTCAGCCTGGTCATTCTGGTCCCCCTAATCATTCCCTGTCTCTGATTGACTATCTTTCTCGCCCCTTAACAGTTAATGTGCGGTGAGTGTACTGGAGCAAAAATGGCTGCCATCGCAACATCCAGGTGGGTGCTACCCATTAGTGGTGGTTCAAGTGGCTCCCATTCACTACGTTAAGCGCTTTGCGAAGTGAGAAAAGCGCTATATAAATGGAAAGAATCATTATTATTATTATTATTATTATTATTATTATTATCTAGTCCCAGTAGTACAGGTTAAGAGGAAAAGCTAGTTCACCAGGCTAGCCAGTTACAAGACCTGCGCCACCCGGCCCGTCAGTCGGACCAGCTCTGAATCTCCGACTGTCCCATAAGAGCAGCAGGTGAACATCCGGGGATGCCATGTAGACATAAAAAAATTCAATGAGGCGATAAGCCCGCTGGCATTTTGGTCGATTACCTTGCAGAGGTGACAGGGTGCCGTACAGTACCGTATTGTTCTCCTGGCTTGTTTTTCTTGATTAAGCTGGAGCCACAGTGGGACGGCCAGACATCATTTGTGTGGAATGTCGCTTATCTGATATGACGCATTGGCAAACATGGCAGCGCAGAAAACACAAACACCATCTGTACGCAGTTCAGGAGAGCCGTAACCAAATACCATTCCCTTCCATTTGACCGTGTTCCGCAACTGACGGCTAGTCGTGTTCGTTTTTTGGGGGATGCGTTTCTGATTGTGGTGGCATCAGGACCCTTCATTGGCCCTATGGGCCGTTATTTTGTTTTTTTTTTTTTTCTGCTTCTCTGCTTTTTTTTTAAATTGGATCCTGAATGAAGCAAATACGAAAATAGAGGACATATGTGTGAGTGGAAACCTTGTTCTTCTCAATTTTTTTATTTTGCTGTTATATTTTGAATCTACTGATATTTCAGTCCGTATCACTGCCTACCAGATGGCACAGTGGCTGAAGTTGCTGCTGTTGGGCATTTGGATCAGAGTGCACATCCCAGCTGGGGTGCCCACAGTGTGGAGTTTGTGTCGTCTGCCTGATTTGCAAACTGTGGGGTTGATCGGTGACTTTAAGGTGGGTGCATGTGTGAGTGGGCCTAATGGCATCATAACTGGTTCCCTTTAAGTTCCATTCCATCTTAACTAGTGTGGTGCTGAGGTGTCACCCGTGGCATGGCTGCACTCGGGTCCTAATCTGGGTATCCTGAGTTGATTTGTCAAGTGGTGGGTGTTGTATCAGTGTGTGCTCCTAACCTCTCTCTCTTTAAGTTCTTGTGCCATCTTTTGAACTGGCATCCTACTTAGGGTTAGCTTTGACTGGCATTAATGAAATTATACTATAAATTATTTTTATTTTATTATATTTTTAGTATTATATTATTAACTGGCCGCCACCCCCCTGCAAGTTCCCCCGCGTAGAAGTGAAGCAGGAAAGCGAGGAGGGCTCTGCCCGACTCCCCACTCCTGATGTCACGCTTCCCCCCTCCAGAGGCAGCCTCTGTCTCGGATTAGCGTGAGTATGTCGCTCCTATGAGCGAACTATGATACTTAGCGTGATGAGAGAAGTCGCAACATCCACTGGAATGTTCTAGCAAATTCTAGATAAAAACCTGATCTAAATCCTTTAAGTAGTTCTCTCGTTCGCTAGCTAAGCGGATGTAAAATACGCCCTGACGGCTGGCGCGTGAGTGAGGAGGACAATCTCCCCCTTCCACTCGGCCCGCCCACTTTCTCTTAGATTCACACAAATAAATCAGCACAACAAGCGAACTCTGATACTTAGCACAATTAGAGAAGTTGCAAAATTAACCGGAACGTTCCAGTAAATTCTAGAAAAAAACCCAATCTAAATCCGTTAAGTAGTTCTCTCGTGAAAGCAGACAGACAGACGTTGGATTTTATATAGAGATTAGTGAAATTGTTGCTTCTATCGTGCACTTGTTGCTGTCAAAGCATCCTGTCCTGGTTTGGTTTCTATCTTGCACAGTTTCCATTTTTTTTTTGTTATTGTCTGGCATCCCATCCATGGTGAGTTCAGTCCTGCAGTTTGTCTTGTCATTGGACTGTCATCTCATCCCGTATCCACGTCGCTGTTACTCTGGGATTGGGATTCCGTGAACTCACACCATGAAGTATCTCAGTTTAAAAATGGGAGCCGTGGTGAACTGACGGTGCCCAGCCACAGACCCGCCACGTCTGGCTGAGAAGTGATTTCCTTGCAGCGTGAGATAAACGCAGAGCTCCTTTATTCAGCCGTGCAGAGGTCCCTTCCTGTTGACATCCTCTGATCTCTCCTTGTCAGATCCCCACCTCACCGTGAGAATCCCATCCTCATCGCCCAGTGATTTGCCTTGGACTCGCACCACGAAGTATCTCATTTTAAAGATGGGAGCCGTGGTGACCTGCTGGTGTCCAGCCAGAGCTCCTTTATTCAGCCGTGCAGAGGTCCCTTCCTGGTGACATCACCTGATCTCTCTCTGTGTCAGATCCTTGCCTCTTCTTTCACATCTGTGCTCCACTTATTCACTGTGAGAATCTCATCCTCATCGCCAAGTGATTTGCTGAGCACTCACTGAGTCCTGCACTGTGGTGACCAGCCACAGACCCCGCCACATCTGGCTCAGCTCAGTCTCCTTGCCATGTGAGCTAGTAGCAGAACTCCTTTAGTCAGCCGTACAGAGACGGTTTCTGAACACTATGAGTGGAGCACTTCCTGCTGTCGTCAGCTGATTTCTCTCACTCCGCCCACACCTTTCCTACACTCCACCCAAACACAGTGCAGATCCTGTCCTCATGGACCAGTGATTTGCGTTGGACTCGCACCACAAAGTATTTCAGTTGAAAGATGTGAGCCATGGTGAGCTGCTGGTGACCAGCCAGAGGTAATTTATTCAGCTGTGCAGAGGTCCCTTCCTGGTGACGTCACCTGATCTCTCTCTGTGTCAGATCCCCACCTCTTCTGTCACATCTATGCTCCACTTATTCACGGTGAAAACCCCATCCTCAAGTGATTTGCTGGGCACTCGCTGAGTTTTGTCGTCAACTGCCGGTGACCAGCCACAGACCTGCCATTCCTCGCTCAGAAAGTGGTCTTCTTGCAGTTTGAGCTAATAGGAGAACTCCTTTAGTCAGCTGGACAGAGATGGGTTCAGATTGCTTTCATTAGGACTTTAGAGACCTTCGAAACTCATCTTGATGTTATTCTGGAAGAATTAAGTGGGTAGGACGGTCAAGCTTTAATGTTCTATGAGCAGAGCACTTCCTGCTGACGTCAGCTGATTTCTCTTTAGGTCAGCCCGCACCTTTTCTGTGCACTCCACCCCATCACAGTGCAAATCCCATCCTCACCACCAAGCGATCTGCTTTGGACTCGCACCACGCAGTATCTCACTTTAAAGACGAGCACTGTGGTGAAACTCGAGTTGTCTGGTTCAGAAGTGATCTCCCTGCAGCTTCTGAATATTGAGAGAGGAGTGCCTCCTGTTAAAGCCAGCTGATCTCGGTCTCCGTCAGACCCCATCTTTCTTTTTTTTGCACGGTGTCTCCACTACACTCCACCCGTCCACAGTGCGATTCTTCAAACTGAGATGCTTCAGGGTATGAGTCCATGGCAATACACTTGGTGACGAGGATGGGATTTGGGGCTTCCTGTTAAGGTCTGCGTAATAAAGAGTATTAAGGTGGTCACCCTGGGACCCTTCCACGACAAAACATGCCTAACACCCACTGCTGCATTCTTTGGTTCCCCCCATTCACAGCTATTTCCTACTTGTTGCTTTAAATGTAGTGTTGCAGTTGGTACGCTGGCATCCCGTCTAGGGGCTGGTGGTGGTCTTGCATATTTTTTTATTGCTATTATTGAATGGCATCCCATTTAGGTTTGCTTTATTTTGCTGTCATCGTACCTTTGCTTGGCTCCTGTGTCTCAGCAGCCATTGTCCCTAGACTGGCATCTTATCCAAGGCGGGTTCCTGAATTCCACTAATGGCTGTTGCCGGTTTGGTATCCTGCCCAAGTTTTAGTTCTTATTTTACGTTTGTTGCTGTTGTTGGACTGGCATCCCATCCAGTGCTGGTTCTTATATTCCAAATCTAACAGCTGATGGTGGCTTGGTTTGTATTCTCCATTTTTTCTATTGTGGAATTGGCATCCTAGGCATGGCCGGTTCGATCTGGCAGCTGTTGCTATCAGTGGGGCTGGCATCCCACCCAGGTTTTGGTTCTTGTTTTGCGCTGGTGGCCCATAGAAATTCAGATCCTACTTGTTGTTACTGGGGGACAAGCGCCCCCTTCCACGTTGGGTCTTAGATCTCTACAGTTGCTGTTGTTGGACTGGCATGCCATCTAGGATTCATTCATAGCAAACTATGCTAAGTTGGATTCTACACTGTACTTACTCCTGTACTATGGGATGGCACCCCCTCAAGGCACATTCTTGCTTGTCACCTGCTGCAGCCATTGACTGGCATCCTGTCCAAGGTTCCTACCCAGTTTAATGAGGATAATTCCTTTTCTAGTCATTTTAGTTGGAATGGCACCTACTTTAACTACTGTACTCTTTTTGCTCTTTTTAAACTGCTGTCCCCTCCAACTTTGGTTTTTATATTTCCATTATTACTGTCGTTGGGCAAGTGTCCCATGTGAAGTTGGTGCATATCATGCATTTGTTCTTCTTGTTGATCTGCCAGCCTGTGAAAGGTTGGATCTCACTTATGAACTTTTTGATGATGTTGGAATGACATCCTGCCCAGGGTAGGTCAGGCCACGCATGTGCCACTGCATCCTGTATTAAGGATGGGCATTTTGGACTTTGGGCAATTGTTTGGTGTATCTGCTTTCATATTTTAATTGGCTTTTTTAATGGCATTCTTGTAGTGAACCAGAGGGCGCAACACAAACATTAATATTGCTTTTACGAATCCCATGCCAAATTGCAAATAACAATATAATTGCACTTTATATGCTTTGTACTTGCTATTCCAACAGATGGTGCATCACAAACATTAACATTGCTTTTACGAATCCCAAACCAAATGGCATAGAACAGAGACATATGCATTGCATGTACCATTCCAACAGATGGCACATCACAGACATTAACACTGCTTTTATAAACCGCTATACCAAACGGCATAAAACAATGACATATTCATTGCATTTTCCAGTCCAAGAGATGGCGCATCACAAACATTAACAGTGCTTTTGCAAATCCCATACTAAATGGCATATAAGACATATGCATTGCATTTACTATTCTAACAGATGGTATATCACAGATGTTACAAATTCCATACCAGATGGCATCCATCCATCCATCCATCCATTTTCCAACCCGCTGAATCTGAACACAGGGTCACGGGGGTCTGCTGGAGCCAATCCCAGCCAACACAGGGCAGGAACCAATCCTGGGCAGGGTGCCAACCCACCGCAGGACACACACAAACACACCCACACACCAAGCACACACTAGGGCCAATTTAGAATCGCCAATCCACCTAACCTGCATGATGCCTGTAGACTGTGGGAGGAAACCGCAGTGCCCGGAGGAAACCCATGCAGAGACGGGGAGAACATGCAAACTCCACGCAGGGAGGACCCGGGAAGCAAACCCAGGTCTCTACCACTACGCCACTGTGCCGCCCACCAAATGGCATATAACAATAAAATATGCATTGTATTTTCCAGTCCAACAGATGGTGAATAACAAACATTAACAGTGCTTTTATGAATGCCATACTGAATTGCATATAACAGACATGTGCATTGAAATGGTCATTCCAACAGATGGCACATCACAGACATTAACCCTCCCTTACAAATCCCATACCAAATGACATACAACAGACATATGCACTGCATATCTTATACTCCTCGCTGTTTTGGACTGACGTCCTGCCCAGGATGAGTTCCCCTCTAACGCCCACCGAAGCGTTCTTCACAACTGCACACTGCAGAAAGCAGGTTCTAAAGCTTAGAGCTGAAGGCTGAATTTGCTATTCTGTTTTTCTGTATAAATTGTGTCATTTTGAGTGCCACTCAAGAGCTTCTGAAGTGGAGGATGAGGGGAAAAACCGAGGAAGAAGTGAAAGCAAAAGTAACAAGCAAGAAGTCAGTCAGAGCGAAAGACAAGAAAGACTTTAAGGGCAGTAAACCATGAAAGGGAACAGAGCGACAGAGTCTGAATTTGAGAGAGAAGGCAAAGAAAAGGTGGCTGACAGGCCATCCCGTTCAAACTGATGGTCACCTGCAGCTCTCTGGAACGCTTTAAAATCTCCCAATGGCAGTCGCTCTCACTCACAGGGTAGGTTGAACCCGAGTCATGTCTGCTGCCAGCAGTGTGGTGACTGCTGTTAAAAATGAAGACGAGGGGCACCTCGGCCAAGTGTGTTCTCCCGCTGTCCCGTGTGCTCCATTATGGGTACCTGCCTTACCGCCGGCGTTGCAGGTGCACCCTGGGAGAGACACTCACACTTTATTAATTGAGTGCTTCTTGAGTAAATGCCGGCTCACTGACTGGAGCTTTTATTGATTTCATTAAAATTCCTTTCCGCGTGCCAACAGCTGAGTTTTTGCTCCAGGTATTTCTCACCGGTAACCCCGGTTGTCTCCATCGTTTGATTTTTTTTCGGCTTAAATGGAATGCTTTTTTCAGATGACCTGGTTGCCCTGTAGACCGATGCCAGAACGAGAAGGGGCACCGAGCAGAAACTACTGAGGATACACAAGCTTTGCTTTTAATGACGAACACCAGGGGGAGCTATAACTGAACTCGGAAGGCCACGTGTCAGAGGGAGTCTTCACGTTTTCTTCTAGAAGCTTTTGGAATGAAAACCAAACTTGCAAATGCAGCATTTTTGGGAACCAAGCATGGGAGTCGGTGACACAGAAAGCTGTCCCCTTTATTTAGACTGTAACCATAACCACTAAGGCTTTTCCGATTGGGACCCTAAAGCATGCAGTTTTTTTGGACCGAATGCATTCTTGGATATCTTCACAAAGTTTTATGAGCCTTCTATAACTGGCAATTTAGGTTCACATAGAGGGCTTTAGAAAGAGGCCCTCATGTAAATGATGTGCACCTTAATACCTTTATTCCTTTATTTTACCCTTCCTAGCTGTCCATTTTAGGACCCGCTTAAGCACAAGGCAGGAACCAACACAAGGTCCTCACTTGGTCAAATCAGAGTCACCAATTAACCTAATGCACCCACAGCTTTCTTTGGGACGTGTGAGAAACGTCAGAAAACCCACAAAGACACATGGGGAGAACATGCAGACCCCCACACAGACAGTCCCTGCACAGGATTGGAGCCCCAGATGTGAGACAGCAGTGCTGCCCACTGCACCACCATGCCACTCTCATTCTAGCGTGACCGTATTCTAGTTTAAAGGGGCACAACGATCAGGACTGCTACCTCCAAATCAGGGGATAGAACTTGAATCTGGGGTCTGGATATTTTAAGGGTACGTCACATTAGACAACTTTTTCAGCCGTAGCCTTCATTTATGTAATCTTAGCCAGACAGAGGCAGTTGGTGGCCCGCCCCCGTAAGGCCAAATGGCCTAATGTGACGTATGAATGAACACATTAATGGAAGCTACCTTTACTGACTTTCTGCTTTTGCCCTCTGCTGGCCATTTTAAGAAGCAAATGTCCCATCAGGCCATTGTTCTTCTCGTGTTCGTGTGGCGTTTCCTGCCAAAGTCCAAAGACATGACTGGCCTCTGTGTGTGTTGTGTGTGTGTTTTCATCCTGTGGTGGTCCGGCATCCAGTCCAGGTGTTGTTCAAATATCTTGCTAGGATAACCTACCTTGGATAAGCAGGTTAGGGAAATGAATGGCTGAATAATTAATGGAAGCTCGATGACTTTTTGTGCTGCCCTCTACTGGCAGTTTTATGAAGTAAATGTCCCATCCATCCATCCGTTTTCTTTCCATGCCTTATCCACTAAGCTCTAAACTTCAGTATTCTTGTGTCCATAGCAGAAGAGGAGTTTGTATGTTCTCGCCCTGTCTGTGACGGTTTCCTCCCACAGTGCAAAGACATGAAGGTTAAGTGGACTGACGATGTTAAATTGGCCCCTGTGTGCTCTTTTTTTAGTGGTGGGCTGGCATCCTGCCCAGGTGTTGTTCCTGCCGTATGCCTGATACTTGCCTGCTGCCCTGTGACCGTGCCCTGGATAAGCAGGTCAGGAAAATGAATGACTGAATAAATTAACGGAAGCTACCATCAATAACGTCTTGTTGTTGCCCTGCACTGGCCATTTTAGGAAGCAAATGTCCCATCCATCCATTTTCTTTACCCGCCTTATCAACTAATCTGTAAACTCAAATATTCTCGGGTCCATAACTGGCAGAAGTAAGAGTCGGCAGGTCCTGCGAGTGTCCATGAGGGTTTGATCCCACATTGCAAAGACATGAAGGTTAAGTGGATTGGTCTTGTCAGGTTGGCCCATCTCTGTGTGTGGACTGCCACCGTATGCCTGACGTTTGCTGGGGTAGATTTCAGCTGCCCGCCAACCTGACCCTGCTCTGGATAAGCAGGATAGGAGAATGGATGGATGGATGGATGGATAAACTCATGGAAACTACCATCATTGACTTTTCGGTTTTGTCCTGTGCTGGCCATTTGAAGGAGTACAGTAAATGTCCCATCAGTCTAATCTGTAATCTCCAGTATCCTTGGGCCCATAACTGCCAAAAGGAGGAGTCTGCATGTTCTCCCCATGTCTGTGTGGGTTTAACCCCACATTGCGAAGACATGAAGGTCAGGTGGATCAACATTGTTAAACTGGCCCATAGTGTGTGCCCACCATGGTCCAGGTGTTGCGCCCGAATCTTGCTAGGATGGGCTGCAGCAGCTCGGCGACCCTGCACTGGAGAAGCAGGATATGAAAATGGATGGATGGCTGAATAGATTAATGGAAGCTATCATTGATGACTTTTTGCTTTGGGCCATTTTATGAAGTAAATGTCCCACCCAACCCATCCATTCATTTTCTATACCCCCCTTATCCACTAATCTGTAAACTCCAATATCCTTGTGCCCATAGATGCCAGAAGGAGGAGTCTGCAGGTTCTCCCCATGCCCGTGTGGGTTTAACCCCACATTGCAAACACATGAAGGTTTGGTGGATTGGCGCTGTTCATTTGGCCCGTTTGTGAGTTCACCATGTGATGGACTGGCGTCCCAGCCCAGGTGGCGCTCCTGCCTTGTGCCTGAATATTGGCTCCAGCTGCCCTGGATAATCTGGTTAGGAAAAAAAATGGATGGATAAGTTAATGGAAGCTACCATCAATGACGTCTTGCTTTAGTCCTATGCTGGCCACTTGATGAAGTAAACGTCCCACCCATTCATTCATCCATTTTCTGTATCCACCTTATCGACTTATCTGTCAACTGTATTCTTGGTAGGAGTTTGCATGTTCTCCCGGTGTCCATGTGGGTTTAATTGCACAGTCAAAGACATGAAGGTTCGGTGGGTTAACACTGTTAAAATGGCCTCACCTTGTGAAGGACTGGCACCCTGTCCAGGTGCTGTGCCAGTTTTTTCCCCAATGTTTGCTGGCAAAGGCTCCAGCTAAACCCTGCCCTGGAAAACACAAGGTAGGAAAATGGATGGATGGCTGGCTGAATAAACTAATGGAAGCTGCCATCTTTGACTTTTGGGATTTGCCCTGTGCCAGTCATTTTAAGAAGTAAATGTCCCAACAGAGCAGACTGTAAACCCAATCCTGTGTCCATAATCGCCAAGAGGTTTCAAAAGTTAGGTTGGTGCAGTGGTGGCATCAAGCAGGCAGGGGTTCATGTCCTGGGAGCTGTCGGCATGGAGTTGGCATGTTCTCCCTGTGTTCGTGTGGCATCCAAAGACATGACTTGTCACTTGCGTCCATAATTAAGAAAGGATTTTAAAACTTGGGGCGGTGCAGTGGTGGTGGTGGTGCTGCTGTCTTGTAACAAGGAGATCGGACCTCCTCTCCTGGGTGCCCCCCTGCATGGAGTTTGCATGTTCTCCCTGGTTTCTTCCTCACATAATCTGAATAGACATTAAATCAGGCCCTGGTGTGTGTGTTCACCTCACCCTGTCACGTTGCCCGGTGCCCAGGCGTTGATCCTGCCGTACACCCGATGCTTACTGGGTGGGCTCCAGCCTCCCCATGGCCCTGCTCTGGATGATTGGGTTTAAAATGGTGTTTCTCGACCTTTCTGGCGCCATGACTTCACCCCTTGGTGAAGTGAGCACGATCGTCAGAGTTGGTTTGGTGGAATCAAAGCGCCATTATGAACAAAAGTGGGACGTGAAAACACTCCCTTAGAAGATGGAGGGTTTAAAAACGATGTGTTTCGGACCACTTTTTAAGTTCCTGGTCTGGCTGGGCATCGTTAACCATTTTTCATTTTCTTTAAATCGAGACACGGTCACCATCCATGGCCGCTGAAATCGGATTTTAGCCATCAAGTGTGTTTTCGGGCCATCAGTGAAATTGCAGTAACAATGGGGGGGCGGTAAAAAAGAGCTCTTTGTGTTCGAGAGTATGGCGGTCTTGATCCCGAGCGGCTTGCTTATCAGCCATTTGGAATGCCATGTGGACGCGGATTAAAAAGGGGAGTGACGGCTCCGGCACCTTAACACCCTTCGGAGGGGGCCGCTCGGCCCCCTGCGTCTACCCGAGGGATTAAACTTTTCTGGCAATGTCTGCTGGCCGACTGGGCTTTTCGTTTAGCGTTTGAAGCCTTGGCTGACTTTCTTTTCATGCTAGTGGAGTGTTTCCCTCTCCTTACCCCCAAATGTCTCTTTCATTTGTATCATAAAACCCACCCAGCATCCCCTACCTCCATTAACCAGAGCTGACAAAACATAGCATTAGACTCAATCTTCGGATTACCAGTGTTTATCCCTTGTCTGCTTTGAAGCTGCAGTTTCCTGTTTTAAAAAGAAAAAGAAGCCAAATCCGAAATTCTTCACCACAGAGAACCCCTGGGGGGCACCTGAATGCCAGAGCCGTAGGTGCACCGAGGAATAAAATCTGCACATACTTGGGAGTGCCAGCCCAGCTTCAACCCAAAGCAGAATGCCCTTTGCTGTTTCTCTTTGTTTTTTGTTTTTTTTACAAAATGCCCAGCACTCCCTGATTAATGTCGTCCCCTCGGTTAAAAATGTCCGCAATTTTGTAATTCTGCAGGCAAAAAAAAAAAAAATATGCAGCCAAAGGTTAATCCTCCGGGAGACGATAGAAAGTGGCAGCGCAAAGCCATCTTGTTTCCATCAAAACGGCGGGGCCCGCGTGCGTCTGGCGAGCTGAGTTGTGGTGCGGTCACGACCTTTACACTCTGGCTTCGTACTGCTGATGTCCGCTTAGCCATTTATTCCTTTGTGATGCTTTGCTTTGCTTTATTTTTTATTTCTTTTTAAATTGCTCTCAGGTCCCTCAGTCTGCCCGGTCTGTGCGTTCCAGTGGTGGCTGGTGGTCCATCCATTAAGGATGAGTCTGGAACCACCAAGCAGTGGCACGTTTTGGTTTTCCTTGTCATATGGAATAACAGGGGTGGGGTGGGGAATCCCCAAAGATCAGTAGGAGACACACAATTTATGTGTAATAGTAGTGAAGGTAAAGGAGTGGGGGTCCCCCTTTGACGTACAAATTAATTTGTTGTTGTTATAAATAAGAGTTGCTAATGTGGTCTGAACTGACTGAACTATGTACTGGTACAAATATAGTAACTACCAGTCGTTATTAGCAGAGCTGTGGAGTTGCTACTCAAATCCTTCAACTCCAACCCGTAATTCCTCAGTTTCAGATACCACTGACTCCAACTACACCTCCTAAATTTATGGATCCACCAACTCCAACTCTGATTCCAGTTCCTAAGTTTATGGAACCACCGACTCCAACTCCAACTCCTAAACTTATACTACCACCAACTCTGACTCCAATTCCTAAATTTACGGTAACACTGACTCCGATTCCAATTCCAACTCCTAAACTTATAGTTCACACCGACTCCGAATCCAATTACTAAATTTATGGTAGCAACAGCGCCAACTTTGATTCCAGTTCCTAAATTTCTAATACCACCAACTCTGACTCCAGCTCCAACTCAGTACCAACAACTCCAACTCCAACTTCTAAATTTATAATACCACTAACTCCGACTCCACTTCCTACATTTATGTTACCAATGACTCAGACTCTGATTCTAATTCCTAAATTTATGGAACCATGAACTCTGACTCTGACTACGACTCCAACTCCAAATCCTAAACTTATAGTACCAACAACTCTGACTACAAGTTCTAAATTATTAATACCAACTACTCCAAATCCAACTTCTAAATTTATAATACCACTAACTCCGACTCCAGTCCCTAAATTTATGTTACCAATGACTCAGACTCTGATTCTAATTCCGAAATTTATGGAACCATGAACTTTGACTCCAACTCCATCTCCAACTCCTAAATTTGTAATTCCGCTGACTCCAGCTCCAGTTCCTAAATTTATGGTACCAACAGCTCCAACTTTGATTCCAGCTCCTAATTTTATAATACCAACCAACTCTGACTTTGACTCCAGCTTCTAAACTTATGGTACCAACAACTCTGACCACAACTTCTACATTTATAATAACACTAACTCCGACTCCAGTTCCTAAATTTACAACTCCACTTTGATTCCAATTCCTAAATTTATGGAACAACTGACTCTGACTCCGACTCCAACTTCTAAACTTGTAGCACCAACTACTCCAACTAAAACTTCAAAATTTATAATACCACTAACTCCGACTCCAGTTCCTAAATTTATGGTACCAATGACTCAGACTCTGATTCTAATTCCTAAATTTATGGAACCATGAACTTTGACTCCGACTCCATCTCCAACTCCTAAATTTGTAATTCCGCTGACTCCAGCTCCAGTTCCTAAATTTATGGTACCAACAGCTCCAACTTTGATTCCAGCTCCTAATTTTATAATACCAACCAACTCTGACTTTGACTCCAGCTTCTAAACTTATAGTACCAACAACTCTGACCACAACTTCTACATTTATAATAACACTAACTCCGACTCCAGTTCCTAAATTTACAACTCCACTTTGATTCCAGTTCCTAAATTTATGGAACAACCAACTCTGACTTTGACTCCAACTTCAAAACTTGTAGCACCAACTACTCCAACTACAACTTCTAAATTTATAATACCACTAACTTCCACTCCAGTTCCTAAATTTATGGTACCAATGACTCAGATTCTGATTCCAATTCCTAAATTGATGGAACCATCAACTGCGGCTCCAACTGTCCAGCTCTCCATCTCTTCTGTTCCTCAGTTTATGGTACCACCAGCTAAGACTCCTCTAATTTGAATTCAACTAATAATATTTATTATGTTGATTGAAAGCACACAACATACAAGATACAAGGCATTTCGTCACTGCCAAGTACAGCGTCTAAGACTTTAGAATTCAAACACTGCAAGTATCTTTTCTAAATTTGATGCTCTTGTGGGTGCCTAAGACATTGAAATCTAAGCGATCACCATAGATCTCAGTGTTATTATTTGCGGTGCACCATCTTCTGGAATGTATTTTTAACGCATGAGGTAATAAAATACATTGTGACTGCTCTGCTTCGTTGATGGGCCCACGTTCAATAATCAGTGATCTCATGAGACACGCCAAATCATTCGTGTCTGACATGATTGGTGTTATGGTTGGGGTTGTGGAAGGGTTAACTATCTCAGGAGCAATGACGGATATCGAGTGGGTGTGTCCTGTGGTGGGCGTGTACTGTAGTGAGTGTGTTGTGTAGAGCTGTGGGCCGAGTAGATCATGTGACATAGACAGCCAAACTGATTGGCAGGCCAGCGGAGCTCCTGAATCAGATGGCTGCAGGCAGACCCTTCTCATTGCTGTAGGAGAACACACCCTTAGAATTGGTCACCATAGAAGGTCCATGTGTTTTTGGTGTTAGGAGTGACTCAGTTGAGCCTGGATCTCGTTACATATGAGGCGAGCACTGCTAACCACTGCGCCACCCTAAATTTGTTTTGATATTTGGAGCACTCAGGGTGGCACAGTGATTGTTTCTGTCCTGGCTCAGTGATAACCAATTATATTTTCTACCTCCACATCCTAACAATTGTCCATCTGTTCATTTTATGACTAATTTTATCCATTCTGGGACCGGGAGGAGTTACATTAGCATCAGGGCCCAGGATGGATGGGGTGCAAGCCCAGTGTAGGGCACAGTCACACACTCGCACATGAGGGCCACCTTAGCGTTATCAATTATTTCACCCAATGCTTATGCCTTGGGGGTACAAGAGGAATGTGGCGAGGCTGGAGAAAACCCAAAGAGATGCAGGAACAATGGGCAAGCTGCACACAGAAAGGGACTAGAACGTGAATTAAACCCAAGCGTGAGCCACCATTCCACCCGCATTCCATGCCATGACTCTTTGAGGGTCTTAGAATCTGGAGGTGGCAACGTTTTACTGATGCTTTCATTGCTAAACCGTTAACGTTGTTCTCTTTGAGGACCTGGTGGTAAAGCAGATCTGTTCTTGTCCTTATTAAGGAGCTGGCAGCGGTGTTATCCAGCTGCAGAAACCAAACTGGAGAGAAGCTGCCAGGAGCTTTTATCTGGTTTAACTGGATCAGTTCAGTGCCATAAATATTTGATCTCTCCCCCTTGCCAGCTAAGATATAACATTTCTCATGGAAGTCCGTGGGAGCCATTAGTGGTTTGGTCACCTCATTGGAAGGCTAGCTGCGTTCAAATACGAGTGCCAGCTATCTCGACGAGGAGCCTCAACGCCAGGATTTCCCACCCGCAAACATCTCCTAAACTGCTCCCCCTACACCTAAATAGCACAGGGTGATTGTAGGCTTCACGGCTTGGCCGGATGGAGGGAATCGCACCCTCTCATTAAAATCCACAATATGGCATTGATCGCTAGTTCTGTTTCGGTTATTTGGTGATCCTACCAACTGTCATCCCCCTCATTCAAGGTTCATGGAGTTCTCAGTTAGGTCTTCTATATTGATACCTAGGATATTTCTTCGGTCCTTCCAATTCCAAAACCTGCCTAATCCAGTTAATAGCACTGGAATGGAAGGCAGAGACCACCAACCCTGGACATGAGAGTCTCTGAAGCCAACGTCGCACAGTCGGAAGGGATGTCAAGCTGGACGACTGCGCTGATCTTGCTGCCTGACGATGCCAGGTGACACCCCTAGAAGTCACAGGGCATGTCAGATGAGTGGACATTCCGGGATAGTTTCACATTTCAAAAGTATCGTGAGACCCCCCCTACTTTGATTGGACAAAGGCAGTGCTGTGCAAAGACGGCAAGTTCAACCACCGTCTCGGCCCTGTTGTGGTAGGTCAAACAAGAGGTGTTGGGGCAAACGAATCGCCCCTCTCTTTTGGAGGCCCCGTGTTCCTCGTTCCTTGTCGCCTCATCAACATACGTGGTACTTCTGGCTGAGCGCTCGTTGGCTCTCAGCTCTCTCACACGCACACGGAGTCCTAACCCTTATGACTCAGACTCTCACAGACTGGGTGGAGAGACACCGATTAAATGGCTGGCAGTGACACCACTCCCTCTGACGTGCTAACATCACGCAAATGACAGGCACACACCTAACATATCTCTCTAGATATAAAATCCAACGTCTGTCTGTCTGTCCACTTTTCATGAGAGAAATACTTAATGGATTAAGATCGGGTTTTTTTCTAGAATTTGCTTGAACGTTCCAGTTGATTTTGTGTCTGCTCTCATCGTGCTATGTGTCATAGTTCGCTTATTCCTAAGAATCTGAGCGGGAGGGAGGGAGCTGGGCGGGGCCAACCTCACTCATGCGCCAGCCTTGGGGCGTATCTTACATCCGTTTAGCTGGCGAATGAGAGAACTACTTAGTGGATTTAGATCGGGTATTTTTCTAGAATTTGCTTGAACGTTCCAGTTGATTTTGTGACTTCTCTCATCGTGCTCTGTGTCATAGTTGGCTTGCAGGAGCGACATATTTGCACCAATCCGAGACTGAGGCTGCAGTCCGAGGCAGGGGGGGAAGCGTGACATCAGGAGTAGGGAGCCGGGCAGGACCCTCCTCGCTGTCCTGTTTCACTTCTACATGGGCGAAGCCTTGGGGACGGCTAGTATTTTATAAAATTGATATGCGAGGTGGTTATGAATAACATGGGGGGGGGCTTTGATAGAAAAGCTCAGGACCGTCTTAACAGCATCAAAGTGGTGCGCTGGGACTCCTGTTTTGATAGTGTGAGCACGGGTCCACCATCAGACAAACACCATGACTTTACAAAATATACGTTCCCACATAACACACAGTGGTCCCGCACCAAACACCCTTAACACGGGCCTTCCTCTCAAATGTCCATGGGCCGCGTTTCCTCTCCTCATGGGAGCTTCGTCCTGCTCCCGATCCCGCACTCTAACTCTCTGATTGGAGTGAGGTGTCCCCTTTAATTTCCACCCGGATGTGCTCCAGGTGCCTGGTGTGGCGGAAGTTCTGCCCTTGCAGTCTGGACGTCCCTGGAAGGTCCTTCCTCCACCTTCCCAAGTGTGGTGGAGGTGTCGATCTGCTGGGCTCCACGACGCTCAGGGAGCCCCCTGGTGGTGGCCACGGGCCCCAGTGTGTTTGAGCCTCCTTGTTCCTTCCCTGTGGTCCCCTTAACATCCAGGGCGGTTGCCCCCTCATGGCCCAGGGGACGTATAAACCACCTCCCAGTCCTTCCAGGCGTCCCGGCTGGGTCTGACCCCCTGCCTCCTGTGACACTAGCAAAACAGACACATACATATGCATCAGAAACTTCATGGGCCCTTATACTCCTGGGGGCCCCCGGCCAGTGCCCACTGTGCCCACACGTTACGACGGCCCTCAATGACTACCGTATGCCATAAAGGGCAGACAATTCACTCTTGTCTGAGTGCAGGCAGACGAGGTGACTCCTCGGCCTCACATTTTTGACACACAGCTTCACTCTGCCCTTCTCACCAGGGTGGAGGTTACCAGCTGACAGACCCACTCGATCCACGTCGAGGGTCTCAGGTAGCCCACTAGCAGCGACTTAAAGACGGGAGGAAGTTGTAGACAGTCGATGAACTTTTGCATTTGTAATATGAGGAGACGAATTGCTGACCTTCCATGCCCTGGCAACAGCCCCTCGCCTTCCCCCCTAACCCAAGTCCCATCCCACCAGCATGGAGAAGCACCAACTGTAATTGCTCATTCATTTAATCACCGTATTTACAAACATCTAAGGCTCCTAAGTCGGGAGCTGGAAACCGATTGCTATTAAAACGCACATTTCGTTTGCAACAAAAGCCCCCTTTTTACCTCATGATGGGGGGGGGTATCTTAAAGCCTGTTTGCTCGCTGCCTCCTGACTTTAATCCCATTGTGTGTGTGTGTTTTTTTTTTTTGCCTAGCGAGCCCTGAAACCTTCTCTCCATGTCATGTTGACTCTTGCAGGGAACTGGCAGGATGTCCCCTCGCTCCTTTATAGAGCGCGATTTATTCTGGATTTAATTATAGTGATTTAAGCAATACATTCTTCACCAGCAGATGTGTTTTTTTTTTTAAGCCCCCCCTACCACCACACACACCCACCCACTCCCCCATTAGGCATTCTTTCAGGGAAGGCTTCATTTCTTCGTTGGCCGCCTTCTTCATTTCAAAGTCCGCCTGTGCTGTTTTCTCACTGATTGATATTTTAGATCACAGTCCACCCACACGAGCAAACCGCCCTCTTTATTTCTCAGTCGTCGTGTCTTGCATGGCTTGAGCAGCAAACCCTCATTGCGGATTGAAATTCTCGGGGAATCCAAGTGCACACCCTAAGGCCCAATGAGACACTTGAGGTAACAGTGTGGTGGAGTGGCTAAGGCTTTGGACTTCAGCAATCCCACTACTGACACCTGTGTGACCCTGAGCAAGACCATTCATCTGCCAACTGGAAAAACAAAAGAAATGGCGTCAGCTAAAAAGTAATAATAATAGACTGTGCGGTGTAGTGGCTAAGGCTTTGGCCTTCTTCAAAACCCCGAGGCTGTGGGTTCACATCCCACTGCTGACACCTGTGTGACCCTGAGCAAGTCACTTCATATGTCTCTGGTCCAATTGGAGAAACAATAGAAATGGCAACCAACTGTATCTCAAATGTTGTTTGTAAGTCATCTTGGATAAAGGAGGCAGCCAAATAATAATAAGAAGAATAAAAAGATGAAGAAGAAGAGGATGAAGAACTGTAAGGAATACTAGGCAGTAGGGTGTACTGGTTAAGGCTTTGGTCTTCTTCAAAACCCCAAGGCTGTGGGTTCACATCCAACTGCTGACACCTGTGTGACCCTGAGCAAGTCACTTCATATGCCTCTGTTCCAATTGGAAAAACAATAGAAATGGCAACCAGTTGTATCTGAGATGTTATAAGTCACCTTGGATAGAAGCGTCAGCCGAAAACTAATAATAACAGGCAGTGAAGTGTAGTGGCTAAAGCTTTGGCCTTCTTCAAAACCCTGAGGCTGTGGGTTCAGGTCCTGCTAACGACACCACGTGACCCTGAGCAAGTCACATGACCTGTCTGTGCTCCAATTTGAAACAGTAAAGAAATGCAACCAATTGTATCTCAAATGTTGTTTGTAAGTCATCTTGGATAAAGGAGGTAGCCAAATAATAGTAATAAGAAGAAAAAGAAGATGAAGAAGAAGAGGATGAAGAACTGTAAGGAATACTAGGCAGTGTGCTGTAGTGGCTAAAGCTTTGGACTTCTTCAAAACCCCCGAGGTTGTGGGTTCACATCCAACTACTGACACCTGTGTGACCCTGAGTAAGTCACTTCATATGTCTCTGGTCCAATTGGAAAAACAATAGAAATGGCAACCAACTGTATCTCAGATGTTGTTTGTAAGTCATCTTGGATAAAGGAGGCAGCCAAATAATAATAAGAAGAAGAAAAATATGAAGAAGAAGAGGATGAAGAACTGTAAGGAATACTAGGCAGTAGGGTGTACTGGTTAAGGCTTTAGACTTCTTCAAAACCCCGAGGCTGTGGGTTCACATCCCACTGCTGACACCTGTGTGACCCTGAGCAAGTCACTTCATATGCCTCTGGTCCAATAATTGGAAGAACAAAAGAAATGGCAACCTGTTATGGCTCAAATGTTGTAAGTTTCCTTGGATAAAAGTGTCAGCCAAAAAGTAATAATAATAGGCAGTGTGGTGTAGTGGCTAAAGCTTTGGACTTCTTCAAAACCCTGAGGCTGTGGGTTCACATCCCACTGCTGACACCTGTGTGACCCTGAGCAAGTCACTTCATATGTCTCTGGTCCAATTGGAGAAACAATAGAAATGGCAACCAGTTGTATCTGAGATGTTATAAGTCACCTTGGATAGAAGCGTCAGCTGAAAACTAATAATAACAGGCAGTGAAGTGTAGTGGCTAAAGCTTTGGACTTCTTCAAAACCCTGAGGCTGTGGGTTCACATCCCACTACTGACACCTGTGTGACAGCGAGCAAGTCACATGACCTGTCTGTGCTCCAATTTGAAACAGTAAAGAAATGCAACCAATTGTATCTCAAATGTTGTTTGTAAGTCATCTTGGATAAAGGAGTCAGCCAAATAATAATAAGAAGAATAATAAGATGAAGAAGAAGAGGATGAAGAACTGTAAGGAATACTAGGCAGTAGTGTATAGTGACTAAGGCTTTGGACTTCTTCAAAACCCCGAGGCTGTGGGTTCAGGTCCCACTAATGCCGCTTGTGTGACCCCTGAGCAAGTCACCTGACCTGTCCATGCTTCAATTTGAAAAGTAAAGAAATACAACCAATTGTATCTCAATTGTTATAATTCATCTTGGATAAAGGAGTCACCCAAATTAGAAGTAGTAAAAGAAAAAGAAGAGGACGAAGAACTGTAAGGAATACTAGGCCATGTGGTGTAGGGGCTAAAGCGTTGGCCTTCTTCAAACCCCTGAGGCTGTGGGTTCACATCCCCTTACTGACACCTGAGCAAGTCATTTGAGCTCTAATTGGAAAACCAAAAAGAAATTGAACTAATTGTATCAGAAATGTTGTAAGTCACCTCGGATAAAGGCATCAGACAAAGAAGTAAATGTAAGCAGTTGGCTTGATTGACCAAATCAATTGACTTCCCCCAGAAGGTGAAACCTGAGTTCCCATCCCATGAGCTTGATGAGGCTGACGTGTGTGACGAGACCCCAGTTGCACATCTAAAGTCAAAGTTGTCTTTGTGGAGGGGCCTGAAGTACCAAAGAGATTCAATAAGGAAAAGTCCCTACCATGACAGGATACAAACTTCCAAAGTGACCTTGACTAGCTGGATTATCCACCTCCAAATGCCAATGTGACGGCAGAATTGAAGACATAAACATTGCCATGGGGTGGTGTATTGCTTAAAGGCACTGGATTTGTTACCCATTTGAATAACTGGTTGAACACCCAGAATGAGAGATGCTGTTTAGTGCCAGAATGTCTTTTATGCAGTGTGCTCGGAGAGTTTTTCTTATTTGGTCATTGCAGTCAACTCACTTACCTGCAGGGGGCACACTGCGCTCCAATAGAGATGATGTCTTTCTGAGCTCACTTTTTATTAGACAGGTGGATGCTGTACATCATGGAAGAGGGTCCTTGTCTGTCTTTGCTTTGACTTAAATGCAGCAGACCTCCAGTGCAATAAGCCTGCTGATTGGCGGGTGAGAATGAGACATTTGAGGTAACAATTTTCCTTTGGCTCAATTGACTACAGAAGGAGTTCACATCCCATAGTCCTAGTGGTCTAACTTGTCTGACGAGACCCCGATTGCACATCTAAAGTCACAGGTATCTTTTTGTGGTGTCCTGAGGCGCCGAGCAGCCTGAAAGTGAAACTCCGAGCAATATTAGGGCGGAGCGGTGGCTCTGAGGCTAAGGATCTGCGCTGGTATCCTGAAGGTTGCCGGTTCAAATCCCCATCACTGCCGAAAGAGATCCTACTCTGCTAGGCCCTTAACCTGTACGATGGCTGACCCTGCGCTCTGACCCCAAGGGGTATGCGAAAACTAACATATTCCTAATACAAGAAATTGTATAAGGCGAAATAAAAAAAAATAAAAAAAATCCCAAACTTTAGTACAACAACTAGCTGGGACATCCACCTCCAAAAGCCTATTTGACCAAATTCAACAGCGTAGAATTGAGTTTTGCCCTGGCAGGGTATTGCTTAAAGGCACCGGCTTTGTTATCCATTTGAATGACTGGGTGGACACGCTGATCATTTTGAATTGTGTTTTCCCACAGCAGAATGGGAGTTGCTATTAAGTATGTCTTTAAATGGACATGGGTTCAGCTGCAGACCTCTGCTCCACTAGACAGCCAATTGGATTGCAGGTTTTTGTCACATGGTGTACTTGACTTGAGTCAGATAACCCTCGTAGTAATGATAATAATACATTCTATTCATATAGCGCCATTCCCATGCTCAAGATGCTAACCAGGCGTCATCACTGACGTGTAATATAAAGAGGAGTGAAACTCTGGAGGTTCTCAGCTAGACTCTATTGCAGGGGGGCCCACACTTTTTCGGCTTGCGAGCTACTTTTAAAATGACCAGGTTGAAATGATCTACCTACATTAAAAATTATATATATATAATACACATATATATATCATATATATTATATATATATATATAGATATAGATATATATGATAGATAGATATATATATATATCATATATATATATATATCATTTGAAGTCTGAATCACAATCTGATTGTATGGGTGGTTACCTACCAGGTAACGCGTGTGGTTGCTCTGCAAGTTGGCAGATATCCGCCACGGGTGCCCTCTAAGTTGCGAGAAGCAGATCATAGAATGTTACACAGTTAACTGTCAAATAATGCAAAGAGTACGCGACACGTGTTTCGCCCTATTTTGGGCTCATCAGGCGTACACACTCCACTGCAACCCTCATCGGCGATCGAACCTCGGATGTCAGACAAATGCACTTCGATTGTGTCATTGTGAGAAAAAAAAATCCTCTTCCAATTCCACCTCCAGCCCATACCCTCCCCAAACATTTTTTTTTAAAATCCCTTCTTTAGTCGATTTAAATTGGAAGGCTAACTAGATCACTTAGCCGGAGGTTTGCAGTAGCTCACACATTTGATCATTAGAACATTAGGACAATCTAGACGAGAACAGGCCATTCAGCCCAACAAAGCTCGCCAGTCCTATCCACTTATTTCCTCCAAGAAAACATCAAGTCGAGTTTTGAAAGTCCCTAACGTCTTACTGTCTACCACACTACTTGGTAGCTTATTCCAAGTGTCTATCGTTCTTTGTGTAAAGAAAAACTTCCTAATGTTTGTGTGAAATTTACCCTTAACAAATTTCCAACTGTGTCCCCGTGTTCTTGATGAACTCATTTTAAAATACAAGTCTCGATCCACTGGACTAATTCCCTTCATAATTTTAAACACTTCAATCATGTCACCTCTTAATCTTCTTTTGCTTAAACTGTAAAGGCTCAGCTCTTTTAATCTTTCCTCATAATTCAACCCCTGTAGCCCTGAATCAGCCTAGTCGCTCTTCTCTGGACCTTCTCTAGTGCTGCTATGTCCTTTTTGTAGCCTGGAGACCAAAACTGCACACAGTACTCAAGATGAGGCCTCACCAGTGCATTATAAAGGTTGAGCATAACCTCCTTGGACTTGTACTCCACATATCGTGCTATATAACCTAACATTCTGTTAGCCTTCTTAATGGCTTCTGAACACTGTTGGGAAGTTGATAGCTTGGAGTCCACTATGACTCCTAAATCCTTCTCATAAGGTGTACTCTCGATTTTCCGACCGCCCATTGTGTATTCAAACCTAATATTTTTACTTCCTATGTGTAATCATGCGTGCAGGATGACCAGTGTGTGAGAAGAAGAGAGATCTCAGACTGGCCTGTATGTCATTCAAGTGGCAAATGGCATAGGGAGGATACTGTATATGATAGACTAACGCTTAAAGAAAATTTTTTTTTGAATGCAACGCAATCTACCTGCACTACCTTTGCGATCTACTGGTCGATCGCGATCGACGCATTGGGCACACCTGCTCTATTGCTTTTATGCAGAGGGGTTTTGCCAGTACAGTTTACTCACTTACCAACAGGGGGCAGCACACTGGGCTCCAGTAGAGATGCTGACTCTCCGAGCTTACTTTTATTAGACAGTAGAATGCTGGGCATCATGGCAGAGGGTCGTTGTCTCTCTTTGCTTTATATGTGCTGAACTCGAGCACTTTGACTACAGTGCAGCGGACCTCCAGTGGGTTTAGGGTGAAGTGCCAAGAAGCCTCACCATGAAAAGTCCCGGCCATGACAGGAGACCAGCACTTCTTGGAAGCCAATGATGTTTTAAAACTGGAGCATACACTTCCAAAAAAAGCCTATTTGACTGCAGTCAATAGCTAGAACCATTAATTTAGCCATGGCAGCATACTGGTTAAAGGCACTGGATTTGTTTTTAATATCTGTAATTGGAAGAAAACATGGATCGGTTTTAATCTTTGTTTTCCCACAGCAGAATGAAAGATGCCATATATGAGAGAAGCTCCGATGTGTCTTTCATGCAGCGCCCTTTTGGAGGGTTTTCACAGAGTTTGCAGTTTACTCACTCACCAGCAGGGGGTAGCATACTGGGCTCCAATAGAGTTTTAATTTTATTTGCCAAATGCAATTTCTTGTCTGTGGTGGGCTGGCGCCCTGCCCGGGGTTTGTTCCTGCCTTACGCCCTGTGTTGGCTAGGATTGACCCCCGTGACCCTGTGTTAGGATATAGCGGGTTGGAGAATGACTGACTGACTGACCCTAACCCTAATTTCTTGTATTAGGAATCTGTCATTTTTTTGCATACCCTAACTTACTCTCCAGAGAGTTTTGGGGGTCGGAGCGCAGGGTCCACTATTTTTACAGCGCCCCCAGAGCAATTACAAGTTAAAGGCCTTACTCAAGGGCCCAGTGGAGTAGCCAGGATTTGAACCAGCAACCTTCGAGTTACCAGACTCGACCCTTCAGCCAGAGAGCCACCACTCAGATGTCGCTTTTTGAAGCTCATGTTATTAGACAGGTAGATGTTGAGCATCATGGAAGGAGGTCGTCGTCTCTGCTTTACAGTCACTGGGAATATTATTAGGAACAGCTACATCCATGCAGTTATCTGATCAGCCAATCACGTGGCAGCAGTGCAATGCATACAGTCACACAGATAAAGGTCAGGAGCTTCAGTTCACGTTCATATCAAAATCATCTTGTAATGCATCTTGCCTGGAGAAGGAGCCAGAGTGGCATCAACAGCTTGCATATTGTAATCTTTTTTGACTTCTCACAAGTGAAAAGGAGTAGAATCGTTTAACAGATTTTGGAGGTTTAAAAATTCTTCTTAGAAATGTATGGACACCCACCCCAATTATACTGCCCGTTAAAAACAAAAAAATCAAATTTAAATGATGACATGCAGAATTTTAAAAAACTGGCAGCATGGTGACTTCGGGACAAAAGAAGTGACTGATGAATGCAGCGTCCTGAGAGAGAGGGTAAGAGCAGGCGCTTATACAGCGCATTGCTGCACCCACCACATTACAAACCAACTTAGGATCCCAGATTAGGACCCGAGTGCCAGCCATGCAACGGGTGACACCTCAGCACCACACAAGTTAAGATGGAGTGGAACAGTGTGAGGTTTGTTATGGTGGCTGGAGTGCCAATTCTGCCACCAACCCCCAGGTTTTTCACTGCAGGGCTGGACGCAGATTAACATCATACCAAGGACGGAGCAACTGCGGGCCTTATTCAAGGGCTCAAAAGATTAGAGTGTTGGCATTTACGGGATTTGAACCGGCAATCTTCCGATTGCCAGTGCAAATCCCTACCTCAGAGCCACCACTCCCCCCTAACTGGAGGGTTGTTGTGATTTACTCATTTTTGTGGAGGGGTTCCTGATGAGCAAAAGAGGTGACCAAGGGTTAGAAGTTCAATGACGGTGGCAAGGAAAAGTATGTGAACTCTTTGGAAATGTCCACATTAATGGATAAATGTCTTAAAGTATTCCTCCTGAACTTTGTGCAGGTCTGATCTGTAGCTACAAGAACCTCTTCTTAGAGGTCACTGCTGCCAAAGGTGGTCCAACCAGATATTAAATCCAAGGGGTCACTTACTTTGCAGTGGCCCAGTCAGAGCCCAGACCTTAAACCAATGGAGATGCTGTGGAAGGACCTCCAGAGAGCCGTTCACACCAGACATCCTAAGAATATGGCTGACCTGAAGCAGTTCTCTAAGGAAGAATGGTCCAAAATGTCTTCCGAATGTTGTGCAGGTCTGATCTGAAGCTACCAGAAGCTCTTCTTAGAGTTCATTGTTGTCAAAAAAGGTTCAATCAGATCTTAAATCCATGGGTTCACTTACTTTGCAGGGTCCCAGTCACAGGCCAGACCTTAACCCAATGGAGATGCTGCAGAATGACCCTAAGAGAGCCGTTCACACCAGACACCCTAACAATATGGCTGATCTCAAGTAGTCCAGTAAGGAAGGATGGCCCAGGATTCCACCTGAATGTTGTGCAGGTCTGATCTACAGCTACCAGAAGCTCTTCTTAGAGGTCATTGCTGCCAAAGGTGGTCCATCCAGATATTAAACCCAAGGGTTCTCTTACTTTTTCCACAGCACACTGTGAATGCTTGATAAGTTTGTTCAATAAAGACATGAAAGATTATAAATGTTGGTGTGACCTTAGCGTTAGTCCTTTGTGTTTATCCATAGTCGTGACTTAAGATGAACATCTGACCAATTAATGTAGAAAGTCGGTCCTTCCATGGGGTTCACATACTTTTTATTGCCACCGTAGATTGGCACAGAGCAGAGTTAGGTCCATCGGCAGCTTCCAGTAGTCAAATTAGTAGGAAGACTTAGCAGGGCCATCTTAACATATGGGCACAATGGGCACTGCTCGGGGGCCCCAGGAACATGATGTTTCTGATGTCTATGTATGCCAGCATACTATTTTGCCCCGGGGCATATAATGCTGTTAAGACGGCCCTGAAGAAGAGAAGTCTTCCTTATGCCAGGGTGGTTGGGCTACTTCTCCTGCCTATTACTTTTCAAGGGTATTCAGCACATAGACTGAGTTTAGTGGCCCCTGCATACCCAGATTGGCATTTTCCCTTGCTCTCTAATTTCCTTGGAGGTTGTCAGCTGGAACTATCTTGGCTCTGTGCCATTGGCCCTGGCAATCTCTTGCCAGTCATGCAACCAAAAGCAGTGAATTACTACTTTAGATTGGCGTCAAAGAAAATCTCAATGGACATTGTGGCAGACGGCCGGAGCCTTAACCCGGCCAGAACGCCCTGAGTATGGAAGGACTGGGGGACAGAGTATTTGCAAGACAAAGGGAAGCCCCCCCTTGGCTTGCAGCAGGGCCACAGATTGTGAGCATGGAAGCTCAGGGGGCGCCTGGACTTTTACATGGGTCTTATCCGGGTGTGGTGGAAGTGCCGCCGGAAGAAGCTCGTTGGGAACCTGGAGTCCTTGTGGGTGCCCAATAAAAGGAGCCAATCACCAGCACTCAATGGCCTGAGTTGGGATGAGGAAGACTAGGCTCTGGAGGAGGAGTGAAAGCGGAAGGACTGTGGCATGGGCTGGTGCTGGACTTTGTTTAAATAAATAAACCGTGTGCTGTGTGGTAAAGTGGTGTCCTGCCCGTTTATGTCAGGGATAGGGCGGCTGTATGCGCCCAGGGCTTCACAACATTTAACACAAGAATCCCCCAGATGTGCATAAGAGAAACCCAGTGGTACAAGCCGACTGCCCCCCCCCCAAAGCCTCTCATACCTCACTCCCCCCACACCCACTCATGTTGTTAGTCGAAACTTGTTAGGCCCTCATTCCAGAGCAGTGAGCCGTACCTTCCTCGGCACATTTCTTTCAGCACTAATCTCCTGTTTGTTATGGTCAGGGGAGCGTTCAGCGTTTAATCCCCCAAATATTGACAAGTTAAAGTGCAGTTGCATAGAGGTGGGCGCTAAGAGACTCTTAACCCAGTGAATATGCGGCTTCTTCTCCACACGCTGATGCCACTTGCACTTCCGCACATCAAAGACCGGCCTCTGTGATCCGAACTGGAATTAGTGTCAGGCCGTGCCGTAGTGTCCAGGGTGAAAGGTCAGGGTGTATCCATGCCCAGATCCAGCTCCCTGAAGACAGCAAGCGTTTATTGGATAACAGCTTGATGTTTGGATGGTCCGATTCAAACGACATTTTAAACCGCAGAGTGGAATGGCAAAGCATAGAAAACAAACTCGGAATGGAAAAAAAAGAAACAACGTGTTAATCAAGCTGTTTCCTCTGTCCTTTTGTTAGGGTTTCCTGGCCAGCTTGTGTTCACACCACTGAAACAAATTTCTGATGACCTGGTTGACACCATGCTGCCATATGACAGCTTCAGAGATGGCAGTCCATTCACTGTGTGTGTGTGTGTGTGTATGTGTAGAGCTCGCTTGCCCTCCCTGAGTTCACATCTCAAAGACCTGCACGTCAGAATAAAGACGAGTGAGAACGTTCTGCAAGGAACAAACCTCCCATGAGCCATTGCTTCCTGCTTTGCACCTAAAGCTGCCAGGACAGAGTTTGGATGGACCTTTTAGTAATGAATTCAGTTATAGATAGATAGATAGAAAGATACTTTATTAATTACAAGTTATAACACGTCTTGTCAGTTTTATGAAGCCATCGATTCAAGTCAAGAGTCCCAGGAGATCCCAGCAGCTCTCAGACTGGGAACGGGCACCCCGAGAACCAGAGAGAGAGACATAAAACAACCTAATTAAAACTAGAAGAGCTATGGCCGATGCCAATTGGCATCATATGTCTTTAAATCTTTAATCATCTGATCAGTGTTGTTGCAACTGTGAAATTCTATTCAGAAAGCGTGTTGGATCAGTGCTAAAATTTTGATTACAGTTCTGATGTCAGCTTTCGGACCTTAACACAGATACCATGATGGCTCCTGACAACACCTCACCTTACTGCAGCCTCCCTGACGTGCAGCAAAATTGCTCACCTTCCTGGTGCTCTGTACACACCACTGCTCTATGCATAGCCGTCAAGTCCTTGTCGTTGGTGTCACGTGAAGTTCCTGTTGTGTCAAAGCAGTAAGTGGGGGGAGTGGTCACCTGTGAAGTCCCAGTCTTGGGACACCAATAAGGAGGTGGTCACCTGTGAAGTCCCAGTCTTGGGACACCAATAAGGAGGTGGGCTCCTGTGAAGTGCTGGCAGCAGTGAAGCAATAAGTGGCAGGGTTCCTTGTGAAGTTCCATTACGTCGAAGAAGCGCCTGTGTGCTTTTGTTTCGTGAAGTGTAGCAAATGGGCGTTTTGAAGAAAATGAAATACTCGCTTAGAGGATCTGCTCAAAACTTTTTTTTTTTAAAATACGGCAGGACCTAATCAATAACATTTTAGAATAAGCTTCTATTTTGGCGTTAAGGGAGACCCGTCTTTTCTTGCTCCTTTTATAGAGTAACTGCAGTTGTTGGCTCCTCTCTCTTTCACTATGGGTGGGATTTGAATTTGATTTGTTAAATTTATCTTGACTATATGGAATGTTATCTGTTTCTAGTTAAAATCAATAAAAATTGGTGCTGGGCAACAATTAATTAATCACATGATCGTCTTCAGATAATCGCAGACAATCACAACAATCACATTGCTATGCTCAAAATTCAATAATGAACTCAAAAGTAGTGTACTGCGTGTATTTGGTTTGCAAACACTTTAAATAAATAAGGTGCTTTTTTTAACAGCAGTATTCTCTTTGCATTGTAGCAGTTAAAATATTTCTTGTAAATCTCGACTCATTCTCCCCGTGTCTGCGTGGGTTTCCTTCGGGCGCTCCGGTTTCCTCCCACAGTCCAAAGACATGCCGGTTAGGTGGATTGGCGATTCTAAATTGGCCCTAGTGTGTGTCCTGCGGTGGGTTGGCACCCTGCCCAGGACTGGTTCCTGCCTTGTGCCCTATGTTGGCTGGGATTGGCTCCAGCAGACCCCCGTGACCCTGTGTTCGGATTCAGCGGGTTGGAAAATGGATGGATTGGTGAAATCTCAACTCAAACATTAATGTACACAAATCAAATAAAAAAAAAACGTTTTTTTTGCCACTTCCAGGGTGTTAACTTTTATATAATAATATAATAATTCTTTATTTATTTGTCACATACATAGTTATACAGGACAACACGCAGTGAAATGCATCTTTTTGCACACCCCTTGGGGTCAGAGTGCAGGGTCAGCCATTGTACAGCGCCCATGGAGCGACTGAAGGTTAAGGGCCTTGCTCAAGGACCCAGCTTTTGGCAGTGATGGGAATTTGAACCAGCAACCTTTGGGATGCCAGTGCAGATCCTTAGCCTCAGAGCCACCACTTTGCCCCGTTTTATCAAGTTTGTTATTGAAAAACAAGTTACCCTCAGAGACCAGAGCCACGATCGCGACATTATAACAGACACCTTCTAAGCGACAGCAAGCTAACATTTCTAAATCTGTTTTCTTTTTCATCACAGCAGAAACATTTTCTTTTATCGGTGTGCAGCATAAACAGTCTAATGTTCAGTAGCAACTCTTTGAGGGCTAATCGACGAGACGAGACTTTTTGCAAGATTTTTTCAAGTCCCGCGAGATGAGACTTTGGCCATAAGATTTTTTTCAAGTCCCGCCCTCCTCTCAACCATATTGAACCACGCCCACGGTAATCTCACCTCTCATTTGTGTGAAAGCTTTTGACAGACACATTTTCTGCTCCCTCAGCGCTTATTAAATTTTTACGTTTTCCTCACTTTTCAATTAAAGAAGACGTGTTATGTACAAATCTTATTGAAAAATGTCATCCTGAAGGGACATGAATACACGGGCAATCCTAGCACCGAGAAACGATGAAGTCAAACGAATCAACACGAGAATTGTCGATCAGTTACACGGTAATGACATGTAAAATTTTAACAGGCGACAAGAAAGGTAATGTGGTACATCTCCCGCGGATAACATTAGACAGTAAAGGAGATCTTGATATGCCCTTCGTTTAAAAACGTTAACTGTTTCCCGTTAGAATAGCTTTTGATATGACAATTAACAAATCACAGGGGCAAACATTTGAAAAATTTGGTATATTTATTAGAGAGAAAGAAACAATATTCACTCACGGGCAGTTATACCGTGCGTTGTCATGATGTAAGTACAAACATGAGATCAAAATTCAATGTGATATTGACGAAAAGTTAATTAAAAAAAATAGTTTTTACTGAAGTTTTACAGTAAAAGTGTTTGTTTAAAAAGTATTAATTTCAAAGCCAAACAGAACGAGGCGGCTCGGTGGCGCAGTGGTAGCGCTGCTGCCTCGCAGTTAGGAGACCCGGGTTCGCTTCCCGGTGTCCTCCCTGCGTGGAGTTGGCATGTTCTCCCCGTGTCTGCGTGGGTTTCCTCCGGGCGCTCCGGTTTCCTCCCACAGTCCAAAGACATGCAGGTTAGGAGGATTGGCGATTCTAAATTGGCCCTAGTGTGTGCTTGGTGTTTGGGTGTGTTTGTGTGTGTCCTGCGGTGGGTTGGCACCCTGCCCAGGATTGGTTCCTGCCTTGTGCCCTGTGTTGGCTGGGATTGGCTCCAGCAGACCCCCATGACCCTGTATTCGGATTCAGCGGGTTAGAAAATGGATGGATGGAAACAGAACGAAAACGTATAACGCAACGAATACCTCTAATGCAACATGAAACATAATTTTCTTTACATTTTTTACATTTTACTATTTTTTAATATGGTTAATTACTGGCTGTGATGTAAAATAGTTAGTTCTATTATGCATATGTAACAATTCCGATGAAAATAACAAACGGTTTCAATTGTACACCCGCCTCTCCATACGCGAGCGGCAAATCTGAGAAGTGGCTAACGCATAGCAGGTGGCAAGTGAAGCGAGCAGAGCCCCCTAGTAAAAAAAAAAAAGAAAAAGAAAATGGATGCTTTTCTACAACTGCAATAGCAAGGGTTGAAGAAAATGGCTGGGGGATTGAAAGGATAGCTGATGTTTACTGAAAATTCTGAAATGCTGCTACCATACCGTTTTAAAATTTGTTTTTTTTTTTTTATAGTTTTCCAGAAAGGGTATAGAGTGCGATCTTAGTTGGTACCCAGGTGTGAATGACTGCCTCTGTCCCCCCCCAGCTCACACTTGACTGCATTTGGATATTGTTTTACATCCTATCTTACTGCTGCTATCAACATTACTGAAACCTTGTTTGCCAGATGTGAATTGCTGTCTACCTTCAGCACCTTTAAAAATAATCAATGAAAAAAGGTCACACTTAAAATCACTCACATTGTTTTACTACATCTCTCTAGGAAATCTTGGGACAAGACTTTCTCAGAGATAATTTCAAGTCCCGCGAGACGAGACTTTTTGCCAAGAGATTGTGACAAGTCCCGCCCTCACATTTACAACCACACCCACAGTCCACTCACTTCTCATTCGTGTGAATGCTATTGTCAGACACAGTTCCTGCGCTGCAGAAGACAAAGTAGAACGTCGTAAAGAGGTTCAAAAACGTTGGTGTGATACACATGCAGAGTATGTTAGAGATAATGGAAGTACGAAAATTCGATAGTCTCAAAAAACTGATAGTAAAGTTTGCATTAGCGCTAACAAATGGAAATTATTACTCAGTGAAATAACAGAACAGCAAAAAGATATTGAATATATGGACATAGGTGATGTGACAGCAGCATGTAGATGTCGTTCGGCTTTAAAGTTTAAGTAGGAGACTTGTAGATCGTCTAATTTGTGTTGCCATCAGGGAAAAGTAGTGTTTCTTCCCAATGAAGAGGTGTATCCACAAGAAATAAGATTTGTTATTTGGTGAAAGTGAAATCCACGTACATGAGGGGAAGAGACGTGAAGTGGCTGGCACAAAGCGTTTGCACGGGGGTTGGCAAGCGAAGCAAGCTGGGGGCAGAGCCCCCTAGTAATAAATAAAGAAAAAAAAAAGAAAGAAGTGATACAGAAAAGAAAAATCTGGGCATTCCAGTTATTTCAGTTAGGTAGACAATAAGAACAAGCTCACTAGAAATGGCATCAGAATGTTTTTTCACACACCATGCAATAAGAGGTGCACAGCCAGCCAGCATAAGCTTGATGTGCGGGAAGGAGATCATGCGAAGTGGCACAAAGTGGACGGAGCAATCGAGCTGTGAGTGAAGAGTGCAGTGGTGAATGGTGGCTAACTCACAGAGTTTTCACAGACAGTGTAGACCCGGCAATGAATGCAAATGCAGAGCTTTCTTTGTGAGAATGGAGGGAGTGATACAACATGATAGTAGACTGGAAATGTGGCGCTTTGTGGGAGAGAACACGCGATGCGAGTAAATCTACATTAAAATGCGCACACGTGTAATTAATTCCTCTTTCAGGGCGAATGTCGACTTTTGTCAACAGTAGGGTGGTAATCAACTGTAAGCAGTGACAAAACCTGCCTTTATGTTTTAGTTGAACTCCCTTTGCTAGAAGGAAAGTTAGCTTTATGGGTTTGACCGAGATTCCCTGCGCTTGCGTGAGTAAGGAGGAGCAGACAACGGCAAAAATGGCATCGACATCTGGCGAGAGATCAAAGCGAATGCGTGAAGCAAAATATACTCCGTGGATCCTCCGATTACAGTGACCAGAGGTACAAAACAGATTACGATGCACTGCGACCCCCGCCAGGCAAAGACGTCCTGGCAGCCAGTCAGCCTGCTACGGATTTTTGGTGAACTGACAGCCACGACACACAGCAAGAGAGCTTTTATGTTGACTTCCGTGTGAAACCGTTGCTTCGGGTGCTGTTTTTTGGAAAAAGTATTCAGCCCCCAAAGAGTGAAATCACATCTATTGAATCTCATACGTGATTTCATTGCACGCACAGAAAGAAGACAAGACGGTTTATTCTTGTTTTTGTATGCATTGTCGTGTCTGCCGTAGCAGTGAAACATTGCGAGCGAGCAGAGTTCAGTTGCGGGTCTCTCCACCTCGCATGTTCTCTGATGCTAGCAGTGCACTTTGTATACTGACAGCTTTGCTGCTATATCAGACACTGCATCATACGTCATAAGTCAGCGGAGACATACCGATTAATGAGCAGTTGTTCCTCATGGAATGCTGATGTCCTTCCACACAATGAGGCATCAGATTTTGGATAGCTGCGGATGTGCTGTGTATACTTGATACGTTTCCCTGTTTGGAGACTAGTGAGCTTTTCACAATTAATGGAAGAAAAGTCATTGCTGACAATATCTTCACATTCCTTTGCATGCCAAATGAGCTACTTGATCTGAAGGAGCCTCACCTGGAAGATAGATAATCCTTATTCAACAAGAAATCTAGAGGGGCACCGCAGTCCATTTTGCTTACAGAACCTCTGCCTTGGTCTGTTCCAGCAATATCAAATAGAAGGCACATGCCAGTCTGTTGTGAGACGCACTCACTTAAGACATCCCAGATATGGGGACAATTTAGAGTCACTAGTCACAAGTCTTTGAGATGAGGGAAGGAATTAGTGTGGCTGGAGGGGAAAACACCTTCAAGAGCAGAGGAGGGAACTTGCAAGCTCCTTAAAAATAGCGAATGGTCTGGAATGTGTAGGATTCCGAAAATATTCAGAACCCTTTGTAGATGCCACATGGGCTGGACGGGCATCCTGGACAGAAGAGGGGATGGTTCCTTACCTGGACGGGAGGTGCCTAACAGGCAGATAGGCATCCCGGTCATAGAGGAGAAGGGGAACAGACCCAGAAAAGAGAACCAGATAGGATGGACAGACAGCCCACCGGACCTGGAAGAGGTCGCTGGGGACTTTTTAAACCCCCAGCACATTAGATGACAGTGGCCCTGGATAGCTATGCCTAGTATGGAACCAGTAGGACATGATGGGAAGTACAGTCCAGCAATACAGCCCTGCTGGAGCCCCTGGGTGCCGTAAGGGAGCACTGCAGAGAGAGGTGCCCCCTAAAATGAAACTTTTGTATGACCCAGAAGTACTTCCATTGGGCATGCCCCTGGCACCGGAAGTCCTTCCAGGTCCTTAATATAAGCGACCAAACTCCCTTACCCAGGTCGGAGCGGGAAGGAAGAAAGGCAGGCAACATTCAACTGGAGGAGGGCAGTGCGGTGGTGAGAGGAGTTGGAAGGAGAAGAGATTATTGTGGGGAGTGTTGGATTTTTGTTGACTTTCTTGAGGAGTGTGTGTAATGAATGCAATTATTTGAATCTGAGACTGTTAGTGCATTCGTGTTGGGGTTTGGGGCTCACTGACGCCTTTACAAGCTTAGCACACCTGAATGTAGGCAGTTTATCGAGTTCTTAATGGCAGACCCTCACAAGCCGCGTTAGATTGGATGGAAAGCGTCTGTAAACTGCCATCTTCAGGTCTCTCCACAGATGAGGTTTATGTCTGAGCCACTCAGGGATACTCAGAGACTTGCCTGGCGTTGTCTTGGCTGTATGCTTCACGTCATTATCGTGCTGAGACATAAACTGCTGCTCTATTCTGGAGAAGGATTTCTTCCAGGACCTCTCTGCATTTGGCTGCATTCATCCTTCCTTTGATTCAGGCATGGTGGTACAGTGAGTCATTTACGTAAAGAAAAAGTGTAGATAGCTGTGATGCATCAGAGGGTGCCGCTCCTTAAAGACACTTCAAAAGGACTCATCCAGCCGGCTGCACCCCACCTTTGTCAAGCCTTCTTTTATTTGTTTTGTTTTAATGGCTGACCAGACGTTCTTGGAGCTTTATGATTAAAAGCTGTTTTCTGTACTTTATTACTTTGTCTTTTCGGATTGACAGCAGAATTCCCTCAGGGTGAAGGCAGTTAGCGGATGACTAATGCGGTGCGATGAACATCCCTTTAAGTTTTACAGCAAAGATATGCACAACCTGGCACAATGCCACCCATGGGGATCAGGAGAGGGGAGATAAAAAATAAATCATCAAGAAAAATCAAACGTATTCAAATTTATCTTCTAGGTGTGTACTCCATGCTGGAAAGGGTCATGAGACGTTCAAACCTGTCAAGGACCCACTACAGTAGATACCAGGATGCCAGTCCATTGCAGGGCAGGCCAATCCAGACAAAGTAATGAAAGGTCTGAGTGTTGGGCAGTAAGCCCTTTCAGACACAGAAGGAATATGCAGACTCCGCAGTGGAAGCATCCCAGGAATTGTACTGAGTTGATCTCCAAGTTCTTTTTTGGCACAGTCTATATATATATATATATATGTATGTATGTATGTATGTATGTGTGTGTGTGTGTGTGTGTGTGTGTGTGTGTGTGTGTGTGTATATATATATGCATAGTTTATACTGTCAAATAATGCAAAGAGTACACAACACGTGTTTCTCCCTAATTCTGGGCTCATCAGGCGTACACACTCACTGCACTCCCTCTCGTGAATCGAATCTCGGGCGTCAGAGGGCAAAGCCTCTCACGTTGTGCCACGGCATGTGGTTCATTTATTTGACAGTCTGTAGATCAGGGTAATTGAATGAATAAATATATATGTATGTGTGTGTATATATATATATATATATATATATTGTGGAGACTGGCCCAGACACAGACAGGCAGACATGTTCATGTCACCCACAGACACGTTTATTTACAATATTTACAGTCTTAAAGTGCACCACAAAACCCCCAAAGTCCTGGCCACACAATGCCTTTCTCTTCAGACCGCCTTCTTCTCTCTTCTCCAGCTCAGTCCACTCCACTCCCGACTCTTGCTTCGAATGAAGGGAGGCGGCCCCTTTTATTATCACCCGGATGTGCTCCAGGTGGGTTCTGGCAATCACCTGCCGACACGCCCCTGTGTGGCGGTAGTGCCAGCTGCATCCCCGGAAGCACTCCGGGTGTCCCTGTTCTTCTTTCCCCCAGCACTTCCTGGTGTGGCAGAAGTGCTGAGGTCCAAGGCTCCAAAGGCATGGGTGCGTCCCCTGGCGGTGACCACAGACCCCTACAGGGTGGAGCTTCAAAGCTCTGTGCCCATGGCCCCCAAAGCAACCAGGGTGGCGGCCCCCACGTGATCCAAGGCGGGCGCACGCCCTCTTCTGGTCCTTCATGGCGTCCCGGCCGGGGCGTTGCCCCTGGCACCTCTGACAATATATATATGTGTGTATATATATATAGTGACAAAGGCGCTATATCATTGCCTGACCTGACACAGACAAACATGGAAGGCACACTTATAATACAAATAAGTGTTTTATTTTTTTTGCCTGTGGGCAACCCCTTCCCCGTTCCCACAGGCACAACACAGTCCCAATAAGCACCAAACACAACCGCCACAATACATTTTCTTCTTCTTTTCTCCTCCACTCCTCTCCAGTAAGCTTTGTCCACAGGTAGCATAGCTAGTAAACATAAAATAGAAAATAGACAGAATACCATAAAGGGTTGGGAACTGGCTGGATGCCCCGTTTAATAATGGAACTGAAAATAGTATTACTAGAAGTCAGAATAATAAGATGCCTTGCAGGCTGCTATAGTTGTTTAACTAACTCCTGGGGCAGAAGGAATGGATCCTGCAGAAATGAACTGGAAGTGATGTTTTGGCCCATCCTGAGACTCGTCTTCTGTTCTGTGGGGAAGACAGGTGACCTGATGTTGGTATTCTTACCTTGGTTGGGCTGTTTAAATGCTTCCTATCATTTGCGTGCAACTATATATATATATATATATATATATATATATATATATATATATATATATATATATATATATATATATATATATATATAGGTATGCCAGTCCATTACACTGTATATTCACATACCAGGTCAGTTTATATTCTCAGATGAGAAAGATAGCCTGTCTAGGGTGTACCATCGCAAAAACGTTCTGCATATAATACATCACTCAAAGATTAAAGCCTCCACAGCCTGGCAAGTCAATCTAAAAAAATTCTTTTCAGAAGAGAGCTGAAGAATGTCCAAAAATCAAGTTGAGGCTGTCAAGATGCCCCGAATAAGCAGGTGTAGATGGAGGACGTGCAGGGCTCTGTCAGAACGCAGCCCGCAGAGCTCCGTGTGGCTATCTAGTGTTTATCTTGGAGAGCTCTGTGCTAATGCACAACATGTGTGTTTATAGAAACGGCTTTGATTTAACGCATCTGCTACACAAATCTGAAAAATGTATACAAATAGCAGTAAGGGCCTGGAGTGAAGTTGAGGAGATGCAGAAGGTGTAATAAGACGCCAGGAGGAGGCCTGCAAAATCCTGGCTAATTAGGGAGGTATTTGGCTTTATCGGTGGGGTTAATGGTCCTTCCTTGAGAATGCACAGGTATTTGTGCCACCACCATGCTGTTATGCTTTCTACACACCCAAACCAGCAGGCTCTGGGTGCATTAGGCATCCCGCCATTCATTCAAATAACTGGCTGAAAACTACAAATCATCCGTTTTCAGATCCAGCTTTACTGTAACATATACTCTAAGTTTGAGTCTATTCCAGCATGCATGGGACGCATATCCATTGTAGATCAGACTCATTCACACACACACACTTGGGGTTTGTTCAGGATTTACAGTCAATCTAATGTATATTTAGTTTAATATTTAATAAACTCTATTATATAGTGCATTTCACTCTATTGTTATCTAGTTATTGTCTGTTTTACCTGTACTTTTATCACTCTTTAATTTAATATTGTTTTTTATCAGTATGATGCTGATGGAGTATGTGAATTTCCCCTTGGGATTAGTAAAGTATCTATCTATCTATCTATCTATCTATCTATCTATCTATCTATCTATCTATCTATCTATCTATCTATCTATCTATCTATCTATCTATCTATTATATAGTGTCTTTCACTCTAATAATATTTAATAAACTCTATTATATAGTGCATTTCACTCTATCTATCTATCTATCTATCTATCTATCTATCTATCTATCTATCTATCTATCTTCTCCCCTTGGATTATTACAGTATACTGTATATTGTGGCCTGAAGGCACGTAGCTGAGCCCCCAAACTCTTGACACAACTACAATGCACAAGTCCTGGGTAAAAAAATCATGTCTTTCATTTGACAGAAAATACCGTTGTACAGGCTTTCCTTTCAACAGTCCTCCTTCTTTACCAATGTGTACCCTTTCTCTTCCTCTCCTCCCTTGACTCCATGGGCGATGTGGAGGACTCCCTTTTAAATCCAGAAGCCAGAATTATTTTCACAGCCAAATCGGGGCAGAGGCAAGGAATGCCATGCTGCTCTTTGTCACCATCCATTATACTGACCTCCCATCCAAGTAAGTGAAGAGTGTATATACTGTATATATAATTATACTGTATCCATTTTATTCATGTAAGTCACCTTGCATAAGACCATCTGCCAAAGATACAGGAATAATTCTACCATGAGGGCCTTTAGCGTCGTAAAGGAGCTGAGTGCCTTAGCTCAAGCAGAGAAGTCATCAAGTAACATGAGGTGACTTTGTCTCCACCAAGTGGTGATATACAACAAATCATTCTTGGGGAAGACGGAGCTCAGATTAGTGTGGTCCACGGATTTGTCATCTGGCCCTTTATTGTCTAAGCTCATTAATAAGAGTTAATCAAATATGTCATCCAGTGATGGACAAACTACGCTTAATAAATCAAGTAATGGAGAATGAGAAATCATGCAAGCAATTATAGTGTAGTGGCCAGGACACTGGACTTTAACCACAGTGTTCCCAGTTCAATTCCTGCCTCTGACTCACTGTGTGCCGCTGAGGGTCCACCTGAAAGTCTGACGTGCTGTGCATTCTGAGAGGGTTTTCTGCTCATCATAGTTGTACTGAGTGCTCATCTGAGTTACCGTAGCCTTTCTGTCAGCTCAGACCAGTCTGGCCATTCTCTACTAAACTCCGCATTAACAAGGCACCTCGTCCACTAAACTGCCACTCACTCAATGGTTTCTTGCACCATTCTGAGAAAACCCTGGGGACTGTTGTGCATGAAAATCCTGGGAGATCAGCAGATACAGAAATACTCATACCAGCCTGTCTGGCACCAACAATCATGCCACGGTCGAAATCACTGAATACCCGCTCTGGTGTTTGATGTGAACATGAACTGAAGCTCTTGACCTGTATCTGCATGGCTTAATGCATTTCACTGCTGCCACATTATTGGCTGATTAAATAATTGCATGAGTTACACTTTATTACAGGAGTGCCAAATAAGTGATAATAGTGGTGAGTGTGTACGCTAACAACTACAGTAATGTTTACTTCTATAGCACATATTCATAGCTAAAAGTGCTTTACAAGATGTCAAAACACAGGAGAAAAGAAAATACATTAGACAAGAATAATAATGAATAAGTAATAAAGAAAATACACCAATATGGGCTTACATAACATAAATACATAAGTAGTAGAAAAGCAGAATCCTCATATATAATATTGTATTCTAAGTCTCTAAAGATAATATATAATATAAATAGATAGATATAAAAGGCAGTATATAACAGATAGATAAATGGATAGATAGATAGATATGAGAGGCACTGGCATTACGTATATACACAATAAAACACCCTATATAAGTTACTTAGATTATATATAGTGTAGATGCCACACAGGCTGGATGGGCATCCCGGTCAGGAGAGGGAGCAGACCTGGAAGGAAGGACCAGAAAGGGTAGACGGACAGCCCATTAAAAAGAGAAGAAGTTGCTGGAGGTTTTTTATTCCTCCAACACACTAGATGGCAGCAGTCCCGGAGGTCGGTGCACAGTAAGAAGCCAGCAGGGCATGCTGGGATATGTAGTCCGGCAGAGCAGCCCTGCTGGAGTCACTGGATGCCACGAGAGGGAGCTGTAGGGAGACAAGCTTCCTATTATGGACTTCCATGCGACCCAGAAGTGCTTTCATTGGGCATTCGCCCTGACACCGGAAGCACTCCCGGGTCTGTGATAAAACAGACCGGACACTCCTTTATTCAAGCAAGTCGGAATTGGGAGGAAGTGGAGCAACACTTGAGTGGAGGAGGGTAGTGCGGTCGGAAGAAAGGAGGCCTTGTGAGAAGACGACCTGTATCTGTGCTTATGTTACATTTTGGAGGTATTTATAATAAAAACCTCCCATTATTTGAACCTGGGACTGTTCACGTGTGTTAGTGTTGGGGTTTGGGGCTTGCTGATGCCCCTGGGTTTATCACAATAGACATACAGATAGATGTAAAAGGTTCTATAGGATAATGAAATGTGTTATGTAATAAATATATAGGTATCACGTGAACACACACCAGAATGACTAAAATAGGAGAAAATTAAAATTAAAGGTCTGACTTGGCAGTACCAGTGCCAGTGAGGTGCTATACAGGTGTACTGCTTTTGGTAAAACAGAGCCCCAGTAATGTTTCCTGATACACTTCTCCTGAATAATTCATTAGCTGAAATAATTAATTAGCTGAAAGTACTCACCTAAAATATAACATAAAACAGAACTGTTTACAGCAATATATACAGTACATCTATCTATTATATAAAAAAATCTTGGGTCGAGACGTGATCATCTCGGAGAGACACTTTAAAGTCCTGCGAGACTTCTTGTACTTCACGCCCTACTTACAAACTTACTGACATTTTAACGTCCCACGAAATATATCTATATATATATACTGTATATATATATGTATATAGTAGGGGCTCGGATGTCACGTCTCTGTTGTGAATGGGGGCTGAACTCACGCTAAGGAGATGCGGTCGGATCTTCTGCTGGCTTGCTGCTGCCGTGCTGCGTGCTCTGCTTGTCTCACTGTGCGTTGATCATTTAAAAGCCTGTACAGCAGCTGTCCTTTGTATCACTTCCTTGTTTCGTGGGACGTTAAAGTGTCTCAGAGAAAATCACGTATCATTTCCTTACAAGATTTTTTTTATATATATATATATATATATATATATATATATATATATATATATATATAATATACACACAAACATATATATTGGTGTTCTGTATGTATACTACATCTCAGTTCTCTATATACTCTCCTCATATACAGCGTAGATAGGAAGAGAGTTCTGAGATGTTTCAAAATTTATTTCTGTCTGTGAAGTGTTTGGCTCATACAATACAGGTATACATGAATGGAAACAATGATATCCACTGAAATGTATTCATAAATGTAAACAGTTACACATGTACAGTATGCACTGAGTGGTGTTTTGCAGATACCTGCATACAGACCTCCATTCAAACCAAGGAGGGTATGCACATATACTGTATACCCTGATGACCACCTTCCATTGTACTCCAGATGCTGGCATGTACACAGATGCTCAAAGATGTTCTTGACTTGTATAGCATGTACTTCCACGTGACTTGCATGCCCACATGGGTGAGCTGATTCATTGAATGTCAGATGAAGTCATTTGGTCTTAGATCCCCTGGAATGAGCGCCCAACACTATGTTCAACTGCAGAATCTTATACAATTACATTAAATGAAATTCTACTTAAATGTGTTGTTGGAGGGCAGCATGGTGATGCAGTGGTAGCACTGCTGCCTTGCAGTAAGGAGACCTGGGTTCGTTTCCCAGGTCCTCCATGTGTGGAGTTTCTCCCCTTGTCTGCGTGGGTTTCCGCCGGGTGCTCCAGTTTCCTCCCACAGTCTAAAGATATGCGGGTTAGGTGCTTTGTCGATCCTAAATTGTTCCTAGTGTGGGGTGGGTGTGTGTGTGTGCCCCGGTGGGCTGGCGCCCTGCCCAGGGTTTGTTCCTGCCTTGTGCCCTGTGCTGGCTGGGAGTGGCTCCAGCAGACCCCCGTGACCCTGTGTTAGGATATAGCGGTTTGGGAAATGACTGACTGACGGACTGCATTGTTGGTTGTCCCGGCACATGAGAGTAGTGACTTGTAACATGTGGGTCAGATTTGGACGTAAGAATTTTACTGTACTCTGTATGTGTGACAATAGAAGTACTGCAGTCACTCGCACACATACAACCACACCTGGTCTTGCCACTCATTAACCTTTAGATTTGTTTGTTGCTCAAAAAAAAATCTTTCTTTCTTTCTAAAAAATGTCTAACAAAGTCTCCTCATTAAAGTATTTTACCACATGCATGGGTCCCCACAGTGTCGTTGTCTCCATTTTTCCTATCAATGCGGAGGGCACTCTCACAAATTTGTCCCGCAGGCCAAACAGCAGTTAGAAACTCCCCCCCACACCTCGCGCCCCTGTCCGCCCTCCCCCACACACACGTGCACACTCACACAAACACCCAGTGGAAAGATGATGTATATGCTGGGTCCTTTCCAGTTGTTGCTGGGGACCCTGAGGAAATGCAGGTCAGATAGCAGATGTGCTCTCTTCTAAGTAAACAAAGTGGGAAGTGAAGAGCTTGGCAGAGCGAGAGTGCGGAGCCGAGAGGGAAATGCTGGGGGATTGTAAAGTTTGTGTGTTGGACCCAAGGTGTGGATTGTTTTCAAGTTGCCATCTCTTTGTGGGATAATAGTCCGAAATCAGCATTAAATACAATATTACTGGTCTAATACGGTGCTTGAAGTGGGGAAAAAAATAAGTGCCAGCGTTCGCCTTCTGGACTTGTTGGTATCAACGTCAGCCGATATTAGCAAATCATCCTAAATTTGATGCTGATGTTCACCATGTCCTGTATGTTTCTTAAATGAAGGTGCACAAATTCCTGTTTGTCAAATTAAAATCTTGTCTGTAGCTTTGGTATGTGATGCCATCAACAAAACCCCCCATGCAATTAGGAGCTCTGAAGAAGCTGCAGCTTTGTCACCCTTTTTTGTAGCCAACACAGTCTAACAGAGCAAGAGATGGGCAAAGTACCACCAGCAGGCGTAACGGCAGAGGAGAGTGTATGGGAAACCAAACGGAGGATGTGGTGCACTCTGGGTAATGACACTTGTAAGGTATATACAGTATATATATATTTTTTATTGCTAAAGAGAGACACAAACCCCTTCCAGGACATCTAATAGTCATGACCAGGTTGGACCAGGTACATTCGGCTCGAAAGTGTATACAGATGTTTGTTAAAAACAAAGCGCAACAGTGCAGAAGACTGGACTTCTTAAACATTGTGCCTGTAACACCAATGTACTTAAATGTAAATAAATAAAATCCATTTAAATTCAGCCTGGCGCGTCTTCCTTTCCCATTCAGTTCACACTGCAGGTCTTGCTGCCGGGCTGAGATACCAACAGACAGCCATTTTGTTCTCCTCCTGACCGCCATCCATAAGTTGGCCCACTATGTCCACCTTGCCATGTAAAGTATGCCTGGGAGTCCTTGAAACGAAACCCCCGGCTCCTCCAGACTATTCAGCAGGAGACTATCTAACCTCAGAGCACCATTTCTCCCGCTCCCTCACCATCTCGTTGGCTCACGCTCCAAAATTCTGCCTTTGCTGTTTCTCGTTCCTCGGTTTTTTCACCATGATCCCCTTCTAGCTACTTTCTGGTGGGTACTTTCTTGGTGGGCTAACAAGGAACGGCACGTGTCTGCATGAGAATCTACCCATCAACACCCTGGAGCTGCTAGTTCATGATGCCACATTCACCTACGCCCACCCGCAGCGTGAGCACACTGTTTTTAACTAAAAACTAACTAGCTCACTGCCACAGACCCTAAATGCGTTTTACCATAAGGTGAAGATAGGGATGTAAATCAAAAGTTCTGTCTTCGGACTCGGCACCCGCCTGACCTCTGCGGCCCCACTAAACAGCTGCCACCGGAGTGCTGTGAACAATTCTGTTGTCTACGATATATTCACCACCTAACAGCTCATGTGTGTTGAGTTATACTGGCACAAGATGGCTGCCATGGCATCATCCAGGTGGGTGCTACACATCAGTGATGGTTGAAGTGGCTCTCCGTTCGTTATGAAAAGCGTTCTGAGTAATGAGAAAAAGCGTTACATAAATGGAAAAAAGTATTATTATTATTGTTATTATGTTGATATTAAAGAAACCTAAAGAGAGGAACATCATTATAGATCTTGGTCACACTTGTCTTTAAAATAAATGGGCAGCATTGGAGGGAAGCCATTCACCTTTGAGGATGATTGCCAGCAAGTCCAAGATCCAATGTCCAGGCTAATTTGCCCACCACGTCCTCATCCTCTCTCTAATCACCCCCTGTCTCTAATTGGCTAACTGTCTCATACCCTTTCACCACTTAACAGCTAATGTGTGGTGAGTGTCGTGGCGCACAAATGGCTGCCGTCGCATCATCCAGGTGGGTGCTACACATTGGCGGTGAATGAAGAGGCTCCCCACTTACTACGTATAGCACTTTGAATAGTGAGAAAAAGTGCTATATAAATGTAAAGAATTATTATTATTATTATTATGCCTCTCTATTATAATAAAAAAATCCTGGGATGAGACGAGACTTTTTAGCATGGGACGAGATGAGACTTTTTCAGAGAGAAACTTTCACGTCCCACGAGATGAGACTTTGTGCCAAGAGATATAACCACGCCCGGGGCCGGAAATAAAAGACAAAGAGTAGATGACAAAGGAGAATGTCGTAAAGAGGTTAAAAATGTTGGCGTGATACACATGCAGAGTAGGTTAGAGATAATGAAAGTACTAAAATTCGAAAGTCTCAAAAAAATGATAGTAAAGATCGCATTAGCGCTAACAAACAGAAATTATTACTATGTGAAATAATGGAACAGTGAAAAGAGATTGAATATGTTGTTCGGATTTAAACTTTAAGTCGGAGACTTGTAGATCGTCTAATTCGTGTTGTCATCAGGGAAAGGAGCGTTTCTTCCCAATGAAAAGGCGTATCCGCGAAAATTAAAAGATTTGCTGTTTGGTGAAAGTGAAATCCACATATGCGAGTGGCAGAGACGCAAAATGGCCCCCTAGTTGATATTAAAGAAACCAAATCACCTGAAGTTCCCTAAAGAGGGGAACGTCATTGTTGGACTTGGTCACACTAATCCTTACGATCAATGGGCAGCATTGGAGGGAAGCCATTCAGGCTTTGAGGATAATTGCCTGCAAGTCTAAGATCCGATGTCCAGATTAATTTGCCCACCACGTCGTCATTCATTCTGCCCTCCCACCTTAAATCATTACCTGTACCTAATTGGCCATCTGTCTCCTACCCTTTCACCACTTAACAGCTAATGTGTGTTGAGTGTCGTGGTGCACAAATGGCTGCCATCGCATCATACAGGTGGGTGCTACACATTGGCAGTGGTTGAAGAGGCTCTCACTATGTAAAGAGCTTTGAGCAGTGAGAAAAAATGCTATATAAATGTAAAGGATCCATCCATCCATCCATTCATTGTCTAACCTGCTGAATCCGAATACAGGGTCACGGGGGTCTGCTGGAGCCAATCCCAGCCAACACAGGGCACAAGGCAGGAACCATTATTATTATTATTATTATTCTTCATGTAAGGCGTAGGCTCTGGTCTGCCACTCGTGGTCCGTGGACACATACATATTGCATTCCAACTGCACAACAAGAACTGCTGGGATGGGCGTTTGAGAGTTCACGGGGGATCTCCCCATCTTATCGTTTCGAAGTGATCATGACTTCACAGGATGGTTGGGGAGGAAGGTGAGAGTGGTATGGGGATTATTGCTCCCTATGTGGTGCATATAAATAAAGAATTATTATTATTATATGACATGACAAGCTTTACACACCTAGATTTGGGGCTTGTTTGCCATTCTTCTCAGCAGATCCTCTCAAGCCATTGGTGGACAGCGGTGGCTCCCCACTCTCTATAATAAGGCACTTTGAGTTATGAGAACGCTATATAAATGTATAACTATAAATGTAAAGAATTCTTCTTCTTCGTATTAAATCCTTTCCAGATTTTCAGCCTTCCAGGTGGGCTTTTCTCACCGGCAGCCCGCGCCTCTAATCTTCCACCAGGGAGATTAAACGGGTTGCGAGTGAACTCTTGGAGTCGTAACAAAAGGCGCTGACTCTCTATCTCTGGTTCACTGCATCTACTCCTTTCCTGGTTTTTTTTTTTTGCCATCTCCTCCTAAATCATTGTTTTCCTGCACCCATGATAATAAATGTGTGTACCGCCTGTCACAAAAAACCAACCATCCGTGTGAACAAACCTATTAATTCATATGGGCGCTGAAAAAACAACAGCAGGCGACTGCGGTGAACCTGCGGTGAACCTGGTGAACATCTCAAAGGCACCCTTCCTTTTGCAGGAAATGGAAAGGACAGAAGAGTCCATTTACGGTTCATGCGGGCCCGTTTTTGACTTGGACTCATCTTTGTTTTTAATGGTGGGTGGAAGGCGTTGCTTTTAGTTTCACCATCTTTGGTCAGTCTGGTGGGGCGTGAAGTTGTCAAAATAATTCAATCTGACATGAGCTTGGGATTAACTGTATCTAGGTTGCTCATTGAAGTCTGTTAATCAGTGGAAAAATAAGCATGCAACACGTTGGTATGTTAAATATGTTACATGTATGTATTATTTTTAGACAGATAGAAGAAGAAGAAGAAGCACTACTGTATATAAGAGATAGTTAGAAGGTGCACACATAAAGCCGCCACACACTTTTCAAAAGACTATGGTGCAGATGTTTCATAGTGTGACTTGCCAGTGGACACAGGGAATGAGACCAGTGGATCGAGACTGCGACTTTAAAACGAGTTCATCAAGAACACGGGGACACAGTTGGACACTTGTTAAGGGTAAATTTCACACAAACATTAGGAAGTTTTCTTCACACAGAGAACCACAGACACTTGGAATAAGTGACCAAGTAGTGTGGTAGATGGCAGGAGTTTAGGGAGCTTGATGTTCTTTTAGAAGAACTAGGGGGCTCTACCCCCTGATTGCTTTGCTCACCAACCCCTGGGCAGGCGCTACACGCTAGCCACTTTGCGATTCTGCCGCTCGCATATGGGAATGCAGATGTACAATTTAAACAGATTGTTATTTTCATGAGAATTGTTACATATTGTCAGGGATGCCAGGGGCTTTGACCCTCTTCCGGTCCCTCACGGCGTCCCGGCCGGGTCGTTGCCCCTGGCATCCCTGACAATATACAATACAATACAATACAATACAGTTTATTTTTGTATAGCCCAAAATCACACAGGAAGTGCCGCAATGGGCTTTAACAGGCCCTGCCTCTTGACAGCCCCCCAGCCTTGACTCTCTGAGAAGACAAGGAACCCCCCCCTCAAAAAAAATGGAAGAATCCTTGGGAAAGGCAGTTCAAGAGAGACCCTTTCCAGGTAGGTTGGGCGTGCAGTGGGTGTCAAAAGTAGGGGGTCAATACAATACAATACACAGAACAGAACAATTCCTTAAGACAGCATAATAATAAAAATTTTAGAAGTACGGTTTAACAGTAGATGATATGACATAATTAGGTTTGGATATTTTTAGAATCCTGGAGACCTCATCCATCTAGCTGCCTCCCCATTTGGCCATGCCACGGCTGAAACGTTGCTCCGATGAAAGGACCCCTCTTTCCCATGATTCCTGTGATCCTCCATCAGGGATGACTTTACCTTAGGCAGGCAAAACAACTTGGCAGGTGGGCCGTGGCACCAATTGCCACATTTGGGTACCGAGAAAAGAAACAGAATAGGTGAGGGTTAGTATTCAAATATAATTATCATAATAGACAATATATACATAAACAATAATAAACAATAATATACATAATAGAAGTAACTATTTTACATTACAGTGGGTAATTAACCATAGTTACAAATAGTAAAACGTAATAATTTGATTGTGAATTAGGTTTCATGTTGCGTTAGAGGTATTCGTTGCGTTATACGTTTTCATTCTGTTTGGATTTGAGAATAACACGCAAATACTTTTTAAACTTACACTTTTACTGTAAAACTTCAGTAAAAATACTTTTTTGAATTCAATTTTCGTCAATATCGCGTTGAATTTTGACTCCGTGTTTGGACTTGCATCGTGACAACACAATGTGTAACTGCCCGTGAGTGAATTTCGTTTCTTTCTCTCTAATAAATAAACTGGCTTTTTCAAATGTTTGTCTCTGTAATTTATTAATTGTCTTTGCAAAAGCTATTCCAACAGGAAGCTGTAAACGTTTTAATACGAATGGCATATCAAAATCTCCTTTGGTGTCTAATGTTATCCCCTGAAAATGTACTACATTACCTTTCTTGGATACATCCTTCATTCTACACTAATTAGGCTGGTAGAAGACCGGACGGTGTTAACGGTTGTAGATATTCTTCGTGATATTGTAAGTTGATGTTTTCATCTTCCGCACCATCACCACCAACTGTTTCAGCATAGTAGTCTATCGATAAGCATTTAACCAATTTGCTGTGTAACCGATCGACAATTTTCGTGTTAATTCGTTTGACTTCATTGTTTCTCCGTGCTACGACTGCCTGTGTACTTATTTCTTCTGTTGATAACCCTTTGGGATGAAATTCTTCAATAAGGTTTGGACATAATAAGTCTTCTTTTATTGGGAACTTAAAGTGAGGAAAACATAAAAATTTACAAGAGCCGACAGAGTATGAACTGTGTCTGACAAAAGCATTCAAACAAATGAGAAGTGAGAGGACTGTGTGCATGGTTGAATATGGTTGAAAGGAAAAACATCATGGCAATATTCTCTTCTCACGGGACTTGAAAAAAATCTTTTCTAAAAAGTCACGTCTCGTCTCCTAAAAAATCTTGTTGCATCGAAATATATATATATATATGTGGCGCAGTGGTAGTGCTGCTGCTTTGCAGTAAGGAGAATGTGGAAGATTGTGGGTTCGCTTCACTGTTCCTCCCTGTTTGGATAGCGCTTTGAGCACTGAGAAAAAGTGCTATATAAATGTAATGAATTATTATTATTATTATTATATATATATACTGCTCAAAAGAATTAAAGGAACACTTTTTAATCAGAGTATAGCATAAAGTCAATAAAACATATGGGATATTAATCTGGTCAGTTAAGTAACAGAGGGGGTTGTTAATCAGTTTCAGCTGCTGTGGTGTTAATGAAATTAACAACAGATGCACTAGAGGGGCAACAATGAGATGACCCCCAAAACAGGAATGGTTTAACAGGTGGAGGCCACTGACATTTTTCCCTCCTCATCTTTTCTGACTGTTTCTTCACTAGTTTTGCATTTGGCTACAGTCAGTGTCACTACTGGTAGCATGAGGCGATACCTGGACCCTACAGAGGTTGCACAGGTAGTCCAACTTCTCCAGGATGGCACATCAATACGTGTCATTGCCAGAAGGTTTGCTGTGTCTCCCTGCACAGTCTCAAGGGCATGGAGGAGATTCTAGGAGACAAGCAGTTACTCTAGGAGAGCTGGAGAGGGCCATAGAAGGTCCATAACCCATCAGCAGGACCAGTATCTGCTCCTTTGGGCAAGGAGGAACAGGATGAGCACTGCCAGAGCCCTACAAAATGACCTCCAGCAGGCCACTGGTGTGAATGTCTCTGACCAAACAACCAGAAAGACTTCATGAGGGTGACCCAAGGGCCCCATGTCCTCTAATGGGCCCTGAGCTCACTGCCCAGCAGCATGCAGCTCGATTGGCATTCGCTATAGAATACCAGAATTGGCAGATGCACCACTGGTGTCCTGTGCTTTTTACAGATGAGAGCAGGTTCACCCTGAGCACGTGACAGAAGTGAAAGGGTCTGGAGAAGCCATGGAGAACATTATGCTGCCTGTAACATCATTCAGCATGAGCAGTTTGGTGGTGGGTTAATGATTGTCTGGGGAGGCATATCCATGGAGGGTCACACAGACCGCTACAGGCTTGACAAAGGCACCTTGGCTGCCATTAGGTATCAGGATGAAATCCTTGGACCCATTGTCAGACCCTATGCTGGTACAGTGGCTCCTGGTGCACGACAATTCCTGGCCTCATGTGGTGAGAGTATGCAGGCAGTTCCTGGAGGATGAAGGAATTGATACCATTGACTGGCCACCACACTTTCCTGACCTAAATCCAATAGAACACCTCTGGGACATTATGTTTTGGTCCATCCAATGCCACCAGGTTGCACCTCAGACTGTCCAGCAGCTCAGTGATGCCCTGGTCCAGATCTGGGAGGAGATCCCCCACAACACCATCTGTCATCTCATTAGAAGCATGCACCGATGTTGTCAGGCATGTATACAAGAACACAGGGGCCATACAAAGTGCTGCGTACAATTTGGAGTTGCTGCAATTAAATTTTGGCAAAATGGACTAGCCTGCCACATCATTTTTTCACTCTGATTTTTGGGGCGTCTTTGAATTCAGGGCTCTGTAGGTTGATCATTTTCATTTCCATCAAGCGATGTGGCATCCTTTCGTTCCTAACACATTACCCAGTCTATATCAGTATAGATATCCAGGAGGATTTCTTTTTCCCATTGAGATCTGATGTGTTTTCAAAGTGTTCCTTTAATTTTTTTGAGCAGTTTATATATACTAAAAACGTAAACATTTATAATATCTGACAAGAGCATTCACACAAATGAGAGTTGAGAGGGCCGTGTGCGAGGCTGAATATGATTGAGTGTTGGGCGTGACTTGGAAAAAAATCTCATGGCCAAAGTCTCGTCTCGCGGGACTTGAAATTATCTCTTTGAAAAAATCTCATCTCGGAATTTCCTTTTATAACAGAGAGATTAATCGGACAGGACTGGTCAGCTTTGTTGGCCTGTTCTCATCTTGATTGGTCTAATGTCCTATTGTCCATGCTGATTTTCTTGTCTTGGATTCACTGTTTCCTCCTTCTTCTCAATTTCTTCCCTTGCTTTGGTACAGGTTTCTGTGGGGCTCATTCTCAATTAGCACCCTCAGTTGAGACTTAACATTACCTGTCATCTTATACTGTATACAGCCATGGTGTCACCGCCCAACACGACCCAGAAATCTGTTGGCTTAAAGTCCTCAATGCTGGTGTGTCATTGTGAAGGATGTGCAGCAATGACCATCAGTTTTGTCTTCATTCTCTTGGATGGCCGTTTAAAACTTGGCGAGCGAAAAAGCCATCGATATCAAATGGAATGAAGCGGCAGTCATCGCAAACCGATTGAACTTTTTGCTAAAAGCTTCCTACCCAATGCACCAAATGGAGCAGGAGCGGTTACATTTAATTCAAAGTGAAGTCTCTCCTCCGCTGCTGCCTGTCTTCTTAATCAGCTTGTTGATTTGGTGGGCCTCACTTGAGGTGAAGTTACTGGCCCAGCACAACAGTGGCAATCACAAAGTTAACAAGAACATCATATTGGGACAGCTTAGCTCTGAATTAAAACAAAAGGGCTTGATGGACTGGATGGTCGCCTCTTGTTTGTCAAATTTCTTATGTAAAGGACGTCACTGCTGCATTAAAGAACACCATCCATCCATCCATCCATCCTTCCATCTTCAAAACCTGCTCTATCCTGAGCAGGGTCACGGGGGATCCCCGATCCTATCCCATCAAGATTAGGGTTGCAGCCTCCTAACTAAAAGAGTCTGCTTTGTGCTTTGTTCTGTAGCTCTGCTTGTAACTGATGAGGACCCCCAAACTTGTAGCAGTGCACCACCACCTCATCTACTCTCAGAATAGTGAAATGTACCTCCTGCTAGTGTTTTTTTTTTTTTTACATTTTCAATTTTTTTTTTAATATTCTGCATTTTTTTACACTTAAATATTATTTCTTTGTTTTTACCTTCTTTGAGAAATTTCAGTCTTGGCTTCCTTCTATTCTTTTTTGTCAGCACTCTGTCAAAGCACTGTGCCATCTCCTTGTCTTGACTATGAGTTCAAACTATCATTTGAGAGTATGGTATCTTTGCACCCCTAACACCCTCTTAGAATAAAAAATATTGCTTTCAAAAAGAAGCAGTTCATCTTTGACCCACTAGAGGGCAGACTACTCTGAGAGCTGCACAGCCCAGTAATTGTCTTGGGTGGCCACAAGTTTAACTATCTGAAGTTATGAAATTCAAACAACGAGAGGTGTGACAGAAAATGTGAGCTTCACGTAGTCAGCCTGAATGTTGTGTCCTTTAAGTGAACTGAACAGAATGGATTTGCTATTTGTGTGTTGAGAAGGGAGCCGCAACACCATCTCTGCATTCCTGGCAAGTCAAATCACCACCCAAAGTGTTCACCTACGCAAATGAATTTTTTAAAAACACACAACTAGTTTTTGGGCCTAAAAGCCCACAGATTCTTCATTTTCTTTGCATTTTGTCAAAGAAAATCATATTGTGCCCATAGGCTGCATGGTGGTGTAGTGATTAGTGCTGCTGCATCATACCACTCCTGGTCCAAGTCCTGTGCCTGATAGATGTCTGTGTGTGTCATTGCCATATCCTGTGCTGGTCTTCATTTGTGGCACTCTGATTATTCCTCCCGTGTTCCTAAAAATGTAAGAGTTATATGTCAGCTGGGGTTCCTCCCCTGGCTGGGGAGCAAGTCTTTGTTTTATGTCAGTTTCGAATCATTGAGGCATGATCATGTTACTTTTGTTGACTGTCTGCATTGTTTTCTATGCCTGTGCTATGCTCCATGTGTTTTGTGGGTGGGTGGGTCCCCGAAGAGGCGGGGTTACCTGCCAATCACTGCAAGGAACTGCCCTCTGCCCTATGAATTCAGATGGCCTTCTGCAGTTCTTGGTGCCTCATTTTGATGTCATTTAGGAGTGGTGAGCTCTTATGCTTTATGGGAATTTCATGTGCTTGGTGGTTTTACTGGATTTTTGACATTTCACTCTGTGTTTCTGCTACTCTTGAGACTTTTGTTCATGCTGGATTGCCTTGCTGGCATCTCTTTTTTGTCTTTTTGTGCTTCACTGTTTAACAGAGCCTTTGAAAATAAATCTTTTATTTTCTTAATATTCTTCGTATCCCTTTTTGAGTCTGGCCAGGGTTTTTGTCGGGACTTTCCCCTCTAGTGGGAAATATTGGAAGTGCTATTAAGACTTACATGCTTTGGGACTGCCACTCATAACAGTATCATAGATTGCTAATTAAAATTAGCCCTTCATAATTGTGAATTTGGCCAACCAACCCAGTGAATGAACTCAAAGCTGCCATAATAGGCTAAAACACCACCCCCAACCCTGAACTGGGTTAAGTGGGTTTCAGAATGTTATGTTATATTATGGTATGTTATAGTAAATTCAGAAAGAATTCAGTTTTAAGAACAACACTCAAATGAAGTTGAATTGAAAGTGCTGAAGTCCACCAATATAATGATAAAGTCGAATATGAATTTTGAATATGTAGGCACCATGTTCATAGGGAGGGTAGTACAGGGCATCACTAATAGGAGTGTTTGGAAATGTTGTAAAGGCGATTTAAAGTTGACTTAATTAAAGTAAAAAAGTGGCAAAAGGGTTGCTATGAAAGCCAAAAATTAGCACTGACTTATTAGACAGTAGATTTTAATAAATGTACACCTTAAAAAAACAGAAGTTAGTAATTACTTATAGTGGCTGAAAAGCACCATCTTTTGTTGATTAGCTTTTATCACATTCTAAAAAAAAAAAAATGGGATTCACTTTGTTCCATCATGGTTTAGCTCCATCCCGTAATTTGTGGTATTGTGTATTTATTTCTTCACTATCTGTGGGTTGAAATCTAAATAATCTATGTAGACCCCAGTATTACCATTTTCAGTGCACTTTCTTTTTGCAGTGTATTTTGTTATGCACGTAATAAAGTGCATTGCATGTGTCATTCCAACAGATGGCGCAGCCCAAATATTTGTGGCAATAAAATGTATTACTACAAGTGTTTGTCATGCACCATCTCTTGGAATGACAAATACAATGCATTTTATTACTACAAATGTCTGTGATGCACCATCTGTTGGAATGTCAAATACAATGTGTTTTATCACTACAAATGTCTGTGATGTGCCATCTGTTGGAATGACAAATGCTGTATGTCTCTGGGGTATGCCATTTGGTGAGTGGCAAATGCAATGCATTTTATTACTGTAAGTGTTTGTGATGCACCATCACTTGGAATGACAAATACAATACATTTTATTACTACAAATGTCTGTGATGCGCCATCTATTAGAAAGACAGATGTAGTGCATTTTGTTGCTACAAATATTTGTGATGTGCAATCTGTTGGAATGACAAAGGCAATGCTTTTTATTACAACAAATGTTTGTGATGCCCCATTTGTTGGAATGTCAAATACAATGTGTTTTATCACTACAAATGTCTGTGATGCACCATCTGTTAGAATGACAGGTGCAGTTCATTTTATTGCTACAAATGTTTGTGATACGCCGCCATCAGTTGGAATGACAAATGCAGTTCATTTTATTACAACAAATGTTTGTGATGCGGCATCTGTTGGAATGACAAATGCTGTATGTCTCTGGGGTATGCCATTTGGTGAGTGGCAAATGCAATGCATTTTATTACTGTGTTTGTGATGCACCATCTGTTGGAATGACAGAGACATGGCAGCTAGATAGGCACGCAGAAGCTTAGACACACAGACACTCATCCTTTTGCTAAGGTGGATTTATTTTTTTGATAAATTCCTTTTGCTTATTTCAGAAAGCGGCTAATGCTGGTTGTTGATTGGGAAGTTAAAAGGGATATACAGGTAGACAACAGCATTGTCTCTTTCGAAAGTGGAAGGCTGTGCATTTCAACATTATTGTTAAGTTTGGTATACTTCATAAAATATAGTGCATGCTTGACCAAGTGTATAATGGTGGGCCGAATGTCGTGGCGTAGATGATGTGAAATAGGGCACCCTAAGAGGTCGTGACTGGCAGCACAACATGAGCCACTTTTGGACTTGTACTTTTCTCAGAAAATGGTCTAAATGAAGATAAAGGGAGGGAAAGTGTCATTTTGTAAAAGTTAATCTGGCTAAACACAACAGACGACGAGAGAGAAAGATAAACCATATAAGATAAAAACCGTAATCCAATGAGGCACTGAAACTGTTATAGAGTGGCTGAGGAAACAAAAACCGTAGGAGCCACTATCTTTGAAGACGTTCTGTTAAAACGGTGTTGGTGTAGATGAAGCCATCCGCCGTAGAGTGCGCTAGAAATTGTAGTCTTCGTGTTGGCATTGCCACAAGGTTGGTGAAGAAATGAATATCTGGGGGTTATAAGGATTAAATACATTTGGCGCTGGATCAATTACATGAATCTGACTGGTCGAGAAACTGCATCATTTTACAGATGTTATTTGTGAAGCCAAACTGTAATCTTTCACTGGCATGCCAGTACAGGCTAAAACTAGGCCTGGGCCAGGGCCGGGTCCGGGGGTCCCAAACTCAGTTTTACAGTCTGTGGTTGGGCGTAGGGATGTTTGTGTGTTAAATAAATCCTGTAGTTTTGCAAGTCTTGTCTGTATTTGTGGGCATTAAAAGTATTTGCTTAAGCATTTCAATTGAGCGGGGTGGCACGGTGGCAAGGTGGTAGCACTGCTGCCTTGCAGTAAGGAGGCCTGGGTTTGATGTTCTCCCCATGTCTGCGTGGGTTTTCCTCCCACAGTCCAAAGACATGCAGGTTAGGTGAATTGGCGATCCTAAATTGTCCCTATTGTGTGCTTGGTGTTTTTGTGTGTGTGTGTGCCCTGTGACGGGCTGGTGCCCTGCCCGGGGTTTGTTCCTGCCTTGTGCAATGTGTGCAGGCTGGGATTGGCTCCAGCGGACCCCCATGACCCTTAGTTGGGATATAATGGGTTGGATAATGACTGACTGATTTCATTTGAGCAGGTAGGTGTGTGAGAAGTTATTGAAGCTGTCAGAGGTTGTGTGATGTTTGCTTTTCTTTTTGTTTTCTCCTAAACTTATTTGAAGACGTATGCAGTCTGTCGGGTGGGGTGGAGAGAATCATCAACTATAAATACCAAGAGGTGCTCTCCTGGATGTAAACAATAAGGAGCTGTTGATACTTTGCTTGTGTTTTAAATTGTCCTTGTTCTTCATGTGGAGGTTCAGGCTGTTTGCTTTGGTATGTGTGGCACTGTGTTGCTGCCATGTCGTTTATTGCTTGTCTTTCGTCGTCAATGAAGAAGCTCCTGCTGTGAGGTTAGCTGTGACAGTGTGTGTCAGTTTGTTTGCGGATGTAGATATATATGTGACTTTCCTGTCGATGTCGCCGGGGTACAGAACACGTCAGGAATGCCACAAGCCCAAGCCTCCATTCTGTTTGTGTAGAGCCTTTCATTTCCTCATGGCAACGTCATTAGTGGTCATGAGAAGGAATCAAAGCAAGATTTTGAGGCCACCGTGAGCCAGAAATGCAAATCATGGACAGCATAAGCGGTCAACTGAGACCAAAATCAGGCTTCAAAAGCCAGCGGTGACCGAGTTTTTATGTGATTCACAGACATCACCTATAATTTTATGTATGGATTAATATAAACCAATCAGCCACAAGTTTAAAACCGCCTGCCTAATATTGTGTAGGTCCCTCTTGTGCCACCAAAATAGTTCTGTCCCATCCAGGCATGGACTCCACAAGACCTCTGAGGGTCTCCTGTGGTATCTGACACTAGAATGTTACCAGCAGACCCTTTAAGTCCTATAAGTTGCGAGGTGGGGCTTCCATGGATTGGCCTTGTTTTTGTCCCACAGATCAGGGCTGTCTTAGTGCATGGGCACATTGGGCATTTACCCGGGGGCCCCACGTTTTTTCTGATGTCTATGAATGTTTTTGTTTTGCTATCAAAACAGGGACCCCAATGCTCTGCTTTGCCCCGGGGGCCTATGATGCTGTTAAGATGCCCAAACGAATTGAGATCTGGGGATTTTGGAGGCCAAGCCAACACCTTGAACTCTTCCTTATGTTCCTAAAGCCATTCCTGAACAATTTTTGCAGGGTGGCAGGGTGCTGTATCCTGCTGAAAAAGGCCACTCCCACCAGAATATACCAATGCCATGGTCTGCTACAGTCTGTAGGTAGGTGATACATGCCAAAGTAACATCCACTGGAAGGCCAGGACCCAAGGTACCCCAGCAGAACATTGCCCACAGCATCGTACTGCCTCCCATGCTGCATCCTACTGCCATCATTTCCCCAGCTAAACGACACACCTGCATCCGGCCATCCACATGTTCTAAAAGAACACATGATTGATTCATCAGACCAGGTCACCTTCTGCCACTGCTCCAAGGTCCAGTTCTGACACTCACATGCCCAATGCAGGTGGTGGACAGGGGTCAGCATGGGCACTCTCACCAGTCTGTGGCTACTCAGCAAGCTGTGATCCACTGTGTTCTGACAATCTTTCTCTCATGGCCAGCATTAAGATTTTCAGTAATTTATGCTATAGTAGCTCTTCTGTGGTATCAGACCATATGGCTTTGCATTCTCTCCCCATGCACATCTACGAGCCTTGAGTGCCCATGACCACTGCATACCAGGAATACCCCACAAGACCTGCCATTTTGGAGATGCTCTGACCCAATAGTCTAGCCATCACCATTTGGCCCTTGTGAAAGTCGCTCAGATCCTTAACGCTTACTCAGTCTTTCTGCTTCCAACACATCACCTGACTGTTCACTTGCTGTCTTAACATATCCCACCTCTTGACAGGTGCCACAATGAGATCAACTACACACACACACGCACCCAGCTGTCCACATGATGTGCTTGCCTTCTCTCCCCATGGACATCTACAAGTCTTGGGTCACCCATGACCCTGTTGTGAGTTCACTGGTTGTCCTTCATTGGACCACTTTTGGTAGGTACTAACCACTGTATACCAGGAACAACCCAAAGAGCTGCCATTTTAGAGATGCTCTGACCCAATAGTCTATCCATCACCATTTGGCCCTTGCGAAAGTTGCTGAGATCCTTGACGCTTGCCCAGTTTCCCTTCTTCCAACACATCACCTTCAAGAACTGACTGTTCACTTGCTGTCTTAACATATCCTACCCAAGACTGGTGCCATAATGAGATCATCAACTACACACACAACTGGCCATGCACATGATGGGCTTGCCTCTGATCCCCACGTGCATCAATGAGCCTTGGGCACCCATGATGTTGTCGTTGGCTTACTGGTTGTCCTTCCTTGGACCACTTTTGGTAGGCACTAACCACCGTATACCAGGGATACCCCACAAGACCTGCCATTTTGGAGATGCTGTGACCCAATAGTCTAGCCATCACCATTTGGCCCTTGTGAAAGTCGCTCAGATCCTTAACACTTACCCAGTTTTTCTGCTTCCAACACATCACCTTCAAGAACTGACTGTTCACTTGCTGTCTTAACATGGCCCACCTCTTGACAGGTTCCATAATGAGATCATCAACCACACACACAACCGGCCTTGCACATGATGGGCTTGTCTTCTCTCCCCACGTGCACCCATGACCCTATCACCAGTTCACCGGTTGTCCTTCCTTGGACCTCCTTTGGTAGGCACTAACCACTGCATACCAGGAATACCCCACAAGACCTGCCATTTTGGAGATGCTCTGACCCAATAGTCTAGCCATCACCATTTGGCCCTTGTGAAAGTCGCTCAGATCCTTAACGCTTACTCAGTCTTCCTGCTTCCAACACATCACCTGACTGTTCACTTGCTGTCTTAGCATATCCCACCTCTTAACAGGTGTCATAATGAGATCAACTACACACACACGCACCCAGCTGTTCACATGATGTGCTTGCCTTCTCTTCCCATGGACATCTACAAGTCTTGGGTCACCCATGACCCTGTTGTGAGTTCACTGGTTGTCCTTCATTGGACCACTTTTGGTAGGTACTAACCACTGTATACCAGGAACACCCCACAAGACCTGCCATTTTGGAGATGCTCTGACCCAATAGTCTATCCATCACCATTTGGCCCTTGTTAAAGTTGCTCAGATCCTTAACGCTTGCCCAGTTTCCCTTCCAACACATCACCTTCAAGAACTGACTGTTCACTTGCTGTCTTAACATATCCCACCCAAGACTGGTGCCATAATGAGATCATCAACTACACACACACAACTGGCCGTGCACATGACGGGCTTGCCTCTGATCCCCAAGTACATCAATGAGCCTTGAGCACCCATGACTCTGTTGGTGGCTTACCGGTTGTCCTTCCTTGGACCACTTTTGCTAGGCACTAACCACCGTATACCAGGGATACCCCACAAGACCTGCCATTTTGGTGACCCAATAGTCTAGCCATCACAATTTGGCCCTTGTGAAAGTCGCTCAGATACTTAACGGTCACCTAGTTTCCCTTCTTCCAACACATCCCCTGACTGTTCACTTGCCGTCTAACAAATCCCACCCTTGGACAGTTGCCAAAATGAGATCATCAAGGTGATGCACTTCACCTGTCGGTGGTTTGAACGTTGTGGCTGCTTGGTGTAAATGATAGTAGTTACAGAATAAACAGAGAACAAAGATACATCACAAAGGAATGTAGACAAAGGAAACCCTGGCTAAAACGTAACAATCATGGCAATGTGTTGTACTGTATGTTAGTAGGACATGCAAGTTGAGAATTTCCTGGTACTCTGAACACACCACAATACCATTACTCCCACTACTAAGATATGAAGAGAAGCAGTCCCGGTTGTGAATATGTGGTGAGGTTTGGTTGCACTGTGGCTGGATGAGGATCAGGCTGGTGGTGAACTTTGGGGTTGGCGGGGGTTAAGCTCCCTCGACAGTCACTGCATCCTGTGCTGTGCTCCTAAAGCTTTTAAATTGCTGGGCTGAATGGCCTGTTCTTGTCACAGATTTTCTAATGTTCTAAATCGGTCCGTTAGAGAAGTGTGGAAAATGCACTAGAAGAAAAAAAAAAAGAAAAAACAAAAAAAAACAAAAAAACGAGTACTTCTCCTATAAACAACAAGTTTACACAAGAAATCCATCTGATCCGACTTGCATGTCACTTGCCAATGAAACATGAAGTTTCAGGGCCCCCACAAGGGAAGGGTGTTGTTTAGCTCTGGAGTTCACTTCTGTTCTAAACACACACACACACACACGCACACCCACACACCGCCAGCTGTAAATGGCTGCACATTCTGCCATTGGTACCTAAAGACGTTGGGTAACTTCAGAGGCACGTGGATTCACACGTGGTGCAAGAAGAGCTCTGTTCTCGATTTTCTCATTTAAAAACCAGGAAAGCCCAGCAACTGGATGAAAGAAAAGCCTTTATGTTAATTCCAGGAAGCCCTCCCAGGACTCTGTGTGTGTGTGTGAGTTCCTTTGAGTCACGCATTGTGTCTGTGCGTTTGCATGTGCCTATGCACGTGTGTCTCTGCTCTTTCATTTGTGTAGCTCTATCACTCTGTGTGTGTGTGTGTGTGTGTGTGGCACCTTTGGATGTGACTTTTATTTTGTGTGATCCTGTGTATGCACCTCTATATACAGTATATGTGTGTCTGCGTGTACACTTATGAAGACTCTGAGGTTTAGCGTTCCTCTGACACCTGTGGGTGTGTGACTAAGTCCACTTTGTGAGGCCACAGCCTTGTCACTGTTTTGTCATTTCCATATTACGTCACTGCATCCTCTGCATGCACTGCTCCCTGTGGGACTAGTTGCCTTTTGTTCATTTCTCTGTGCACACTCAACGTCTTCTGTTCCTGAGTACATATAGTTTGTGAATGACTGCGTATTGCTGCTGTGTCCGTTACGCTGCCCCCCAGGCTTCCTCTCTGGGACAAACGGCATTGCAGGCTGCCGTGCTCTTCCTGCCACCTCCCTCCCTCCCTCCCTCCCTCTCATGCTCTTTCTTTCTCTCTCTCTCTCTCCCCCCCTCCCTCCGCCTTTCCGATCTGAGCGCACATCTAAGGAACAACTCTCTTCACGGACCTTTGCACGACTTTCTGCTCTTCCCAGTTTGACAGACCAGAATTCCTAGGATTTTGGAATAAGCGTGGAGGTGCGGCGACAGACAAGCCTGCCTTGTCGGATGAGTGAGATGGGTGAGGAGTGCGCACTGCTGGCGTTCCTTTTTTTGAGTTCAGATCTTGGACATGCCAGTTGCGCTGTTTCGGGATGTGATCTGAGAAAGGCTGCCGCTCTGTGCTGTTCTGTTTGCTTTTACTTTTTTCTTCTTTAATGGCTGTACTAATCTAATATTGGAGTGATATTCAATGAATGAATCTCTAGATGATCGCCTCTGATGGTCACCAATTGTCACAGAATTCCAGAAGGGATGTCTGTTGCTTCCACTGATCATTTATGTTTTGAAGGAATGGGAATATAGGGGGCCCTGCCACGCTGCTTCCCAAACGGCAAGTTCTCCCTTTTGGTCATTTGTGGCTGGCAGCTCTTCCAAAGTGGTTTCAGGATGACACGAGCACTCCAGAACAATTGCTAACTTGATGCGCTAAATTAAGGTTATTAGTATAATGTCTGTAATGGGATAGGTGGTCATCCAGTTGATAGTTGTGTAGGGCTGGAACGATAGAGCCATTAGGATTATTTCACTTTGGGAAAGTCTCTCTAGGTTTGTACCCAATCCACCCTCTTGCTCAAAGGTGACGTGATTGCCCTCACTACTAACATGTTAGTTTCTCTTGTGTTTACCTCTGTCTCTCATTGTCTGTTCCATACTGGACTACAATCTGTATATTAGGACAGGTCTCAGCTCGGGACATTTGTTGCATTGATGTTGTCACTTAATAACATACATTTTGTTATTTAGTGCTTAACTCCTGGTTTTGGTTAGGGTTAGGGAAGGGAGTGGAGAGCAAGTGCCCTCTGTGTGTGAGCCATGGCCTGGCATGACAGGGATCGTCAGGAGTTTGATTTGCAAATTAATTTTAATTTCTGGTCATACTGTAGAACTAATGTCTTCACTAATTAGGTGTCCTAATAATATGATTAATATAACAACTGCATCACACGATTGGACCCTTACTGTATATAGTATTTTCTTGATGAAAGCGGTATGCTCACCACACATTAGCTATTAGGTGTGGAAAGGATGAGAAATATAGCCAACCAATAAGGGATTTATGGTGATTACAGGGGGTCAGAATGGACAAGGTCATGGACATTGGGGTACACCCTACTATTTCTGAAGGATGCCCAAGGATCATTCATCATGTCAAAAGGCGGGGCCTGTTAAAGCCCATTGTGGCACTTCTTGTGTGACTTTGGGCTATACAAAAAATAAATTGTATTGCATTGTATTTATGACCACAGAGAGTCTGGACCTTACATTTACAATACATCTCATCTAAAGGACTTGCGCCATTATTACAGCACAATGTGCCCATCACTGAACTGGGCAGTGGAATCCACACACCAGAGCACAGGGTTAGCGCCCCCTGGTGGCCTCACCAATATCTCTTCCAGCAGCAACCCAAGCTTTTCCTAGTGGGTCTTCCATGCAAGTACTGGCCAGGCCTGAACAGGCTTAGTTTCAGTTGGATGTGCAGGTGGTAGGACTGCTAAGAAGATTTAGAGACACACATGCCATGGCCTGAACATACACTAGAATCAGTCAGTCATTGTCTAACCCGCTATATCCTAACACAGGATCACGGGGTCTACTGGAGCCAATCCCAGCTGGGACAGGGCGCAAGGCAGGTTACAAACCTGGGCAGGGCACACACTAGGGACAATTTAGGATCACCAATGCACCTAACCTCCATGTCTTTGGACTGTGGTAAGAAACGGGAGCACCCGGAGGAAACCCACGCAGACACGGGAAGAACATGCAAACTCCATGCAGGGAGGACCCGGGAAGCAAACTCACTGTCCCACCATGCTGCCCTACACTAGAATAACTAAAAGAAAATTTAAAAAGAAAGAAAACTGCTGACTTGGCAGTCTCAGTCCCAGTGAGGCATCATGCAAGTACATTGCTACTGGTATGCAGGAGCCTCCATTGTTTTTTTGGACACACGTCTGCTGAATAATCCATTGGCTGAAAGTCCTCAGTGTTTCACAGAGAGGATGTGCAGCATTGTTCATAATGGCACTCAGTTTTTTTTTTTTTTTTTTAATTCTGTCGTCCTCTGCTACCTCCAGGTGGTCCAGAGTGTGTACCATAACCGAGCCTGCCCTTTTAATTAGCTTGATGATTTGGTGGGCCTCTCTTGAGGTGATGTTAAAAGCCCAAAACAACACAGCGTACAAAATCACACCAGGCAGAGTTGTGGGAGATGTGAAGGTATATCATTACGCACATTAAAGGAATGAAGTCTCCTAAGGAAGCAGAGCCTACTCTGCTCTTTCTTTTATGTGCTCTGAGGCCACTTCAGCTGGTCACAGAATGTGGACCCTCCGAATACTTGTAGGAGTGTGAGCCAGGGCCTCACACTTCCTCTTTCATCGCGTCACCAAAACCAAACTGACCAATCACACCAAAGCTAAACTGACCAATCAGACTGCTCAGAGAGAGAGTGGACACACAGATATTCTTATTATTGTGCACATCTTCAGATTTATTATATCAGAAGATGTGCACAAACACCTACATATTTATGCATTGGTAGAAATTAATATTCATTACATTTGTGTGTATATGTGCTTCTATAGGCTCCTTTGTGTTTTGTTACTTTTTAGTATATAGTTAACACTAATGCTGTTTTACATATTTTGCATGGTGGGTCCGTGGTTGGCACTCCAGTCTTGGCCCAGTCACTGTCTGCATGCACTTTATACATCTCTCCATAACTATGCAGGTTTTCTCCAAGTACTCCACACATCAAAGTCTGGATGTGTATGTGAATGGGCTATGTGAAAGATCAGAGCTCTACCCAAGCCAGGTTTTCTGTCTTGTGCCCAGTGTTGCTGAGATAGGCACAGGTTAGCCTCTCTTTGATCCTTCAGCTGGATTAAACAGATTCAGAAAAATGGTGGATGATTTAAAATGTGTTCAGCACTCCGAGTGTGTCAAGTTGTGAGTATGAAGTGCACAGCCTCTTCGACTACAATTCAACTCCTCCTTCTCGTATAGCATCTGCTTATAGGCCAAAGCTAATTTGGAGATACTAGGGGGCTTTGCCCCCTTGCTCACTTCGCTTGCCAACCCCCGGGCCTGCGCTACGTGCTAGCCTCTTTGCGGCTCTGCCGCTCGCGTATACAATTTAAACAGACTTGTCACATATGCATAATAGAACTAACTATTTTATATTACAGTGAGTAATTAATCATATTAAAAATAGGAAAACATAATAAATTGAAAGAAAATTCCGTTTCATGTTGTGGTAGAGTTATCAGTTGCGTAATACGATTTTGTTCTGTTTGGCTTTAAAATTAACACGCAAATACATTTTAAACTTAAACTTTTACTGTAAAACTTCAGTAAAAACAATTTTTTGAATAAAATTTTATCAATATCACATTGAATTTTGATTCCGTGTTTGGACTTATATTGTGACAATGCAACGTATAACTGCCCGGGAGTGAATATCGTTTCTTTCTCTCTAATAAATAAAGCGACTTTATCGAATGCTTGTCTCTGTGATTTGTTAATTGTCATAGAAAAAGCTATTCTAACAGAAAACTGTAAATGTTTTAATATGAATGGCATATCAAGATCTCCTTTGGTGTGTAATGTTATCCCCTGAAGATGTACTACATGACCTGTCTTGGATACATCCTTCTTTCTACAGTAATTCGTGTGGTGGTAGACCGGACGATGTTAACGTTTGTAGATATTCTACATGATATTGTAAGTTGATGTTTTCATCTTCCACATGATCACCACTAACTGCTTCAGCATAGTCTATTGATACGCATTTAACCAATTTGCTGTGTAACCGATCGATAATTTTCACGTTAATTTGTTTGAGTTCATCGTTTCTCTGTGCTAGGATTGCCCATGTGCTCATTTTTTCTGTTGATAACCCTTCGTGATGAAATTCTTCAATAAGATTTGGACATAACAAGTCTTCTTTAATTGGGAACTTAAAGTGAGGAAAAACGTTAAAATTTATAAGAGTTGAGAACGCAGAAACTGTCTGACAAAAGCATTCACACGAATGAGAAACGAGATTACCGTGTGCGTGGCTGACTATGGTTGAGAGGAGGGCGGGGACTTGAAAAAAAATCTCATAGCCAAAGTCTCGTCTAATGGAACTTTAAAAAATATCTTGAAAAAAGTCTTGTCTCGTCCCAGGATTTTTTTTATATAATAGAGAGATGTGAATTGTATCCGGGTGGCGCAGTGGTAGCGCTGCTGCCTCGCAGTTAGGAGACCCGGGTTCGCTTCCCGGGTCCTCCCTGCGTGGAGTTTGCATGTCCTCCCCGTGTCTGCGTGGGTTTCCTCTGGGCGCTCCGGTTTCCTCCCATAGTCCAAAGACATGCAGGTTAGGTGGATTGGCCATTCTAAATTGGCCCTAGTGTGTGCTTGGTGTGTTTGTGTGTGTCCTGCGGTGGGTTGGCACCCTGCCCAGGATTGGTTCCTGCCTTGTGCCCTGTGTTGGCTGGGATTGGCTCCAGCAGACCCCCTGTGTTCGGATTCAGCGGGTTAGAAAATGGATGGATGGATGGAATTGTATCCGGTCCATGTTGATGTGATTGAATCTTGTGCAGATTTGTCAGCTGCAGAATCATCCTGCCACATCCCAAAGGCAATCTATTGGACTCCCGGCTAGTGAGACCACTGAAGAACACTGAACTCAATGTTCGTGAAACCAGTTTGAGATGGTTTTTGCTTTGTGACATGGTGTATTATTATCATGCTGGAAAAGGCCACTAAAAGATGGGTATATTGTGGTAATGAAGGGATACAAATGTCAGCAACAATAGGCTGTGACGTTCAAGTGACGATTGATTGGGCCCAAAGTATACAAAGAAAATCTTCCCCACACCATTACACCATCACCATCAGCTTGGTTGGCTGCATGGATTCATGCTGTTGGTGCCAACTTCTGACTCTGCCATCCGTGTACCTCAGCAGAAATCAAGTTTCAAAAGGCCAGGCTACATTTTTCCAGTTTTCAAGAGTCAGTGACAGGAGTGGATCCTGACATGGTCTCCTGCTGCCATTCACCCATCTGCCCCAAGGTTTGACGTGCGGTGCATTCTGAGATGCTATTCTGCTCACCACAGTTGTACACAATGGTCATCTGAGTTTTTGACACCTTTCTGTCACCTCAGACCAGTCTGGCCATTCACCTTTGCCTATTCTCAACATGATGTTTCCGTCTACAGAATTTCACTCTCTCTGGATGTTTTTTTTTTATTTTATTCTTCACACCATTTTCACACCAACCTCTCGAGACAGTTTTGTGTGAATATCCTGCGAGATCAGCAGTTACAGAAAAATTCTTAAACTAGCCCGTCTGACACCAACAATTACATCAGGGTCACATTTATTCCCCATTCTGGCTTTTAATGTGAACATTAACTGAAGTCCCTGACCTGTATATCTTGCACTGCTGCCTGATTACATAATTGCATGGATAAGCAGGTGTACAGGTGTTCCTAATAATATGGCCAGTGTATGTATGTTTAAAAAAAAAACAGAACATTGCGTTATCTGATTCAGTTTGTGATACCTTGGTGACATGTCTCTGTCTGGGCAAGCACTAACAGGGTGGGGCTGGGGGCCCGGGCAAGAATCTGTCACCCAGTATGAAAATGGCTGCATTTTCGTGGTTGCCTACTGTGTTGTTGCTGTTGTTTGATGAATGCTACCACAAATTTGCAGTGAACAAGTTTGGACAAATAGTTTTTGTAAACTTAGGAGGAAGCGCCAAGCCCATGCTTTGAATAAGACTTGTTTTCTTCCTTTGTTTTTTTCCCTTCACTCCATACTTGTAGACTATGTTTATGTGACTGTAATCATGCCGCCATGCCAGTCTGTTGGGTAGAGAGTTGTTTGTGAATTAAGTGTCCTTTGTAACTGCCAAATTCTGCCATTACACAATGATCCGGGGTCATTATTGATTAAGCTTTTTATTTAATAACAGTTAAGCCGAGCAGGCTTTTTTCTTTTGAGACTTAGGCAAAATGGCATTTCCTGTGTTTATCCTTCTGGATGGTTCTTCTTTTCTAATGCCAGCGGTGCTTCCAGATAATCACACGAGACGATTCTCTGTTCAGCCCTGCTGGCTCCTAAACTGTAAGCTGGTAGCACTTTTGTAAGCCATCATAACATGGGAATGTTATGAATCCTGCCAGGGAAGTCATGGACTCATTTATTCGGTCATACTTCCCACATATAATATACCATAATGTAGCAGGCTTATTAGAACATTAGAAAATCTGTGACAAGAACAGGCCATTCAGCCCAACATGTTTATCCATCCTAGATTGTTCTGCTGTCCACCAAACTAGTTGGTAATTTATTCTAGGTGTCTATGTGTGAAGAAGAACATCTGTGTAAAATCTGCCTTTAACGAGTCCCCAATCATGTCACCATAATCTTGATCCAGAATTTATTTTAAAATAAAAATGGGATCCACTGTACTAATTCCTTTAATAATTTCAAAAATAACAGTCATGTCACCCTGTAATATCTGCTTGCCTAAACTGGAAAGTGTTCAGACATGGAGACACAAACATGGCAAATAGGAGGTGTTGGGCCTCCAAAAATGGCCAGGCCAGACCTCCGTACCTTCCTGGGAAATGCCTCATGCCCAATAGCCCAATGGGGACTAAATCCCAACTCCAGTGGCCTGCCTCGGGCTCTGTAGGCCCAAAAGAGATTTCAGCTTCAAAATGATCTTAAGTGTCCCAAAATGTGCCAAAAAGCCCCACAAGTAGGAAGATAACTGTTAACCTCGGCTTGTGAACAAACGGTAAACAAAAATCTTCATAAAAAAATGGAAAAAATACATGGACAGGCTCTAAATAGCAAAAAGAACAAAAAGGAGTTGCCTAAAAAGCAATCCTAAATAAGCAAAGTCCCAAAAAAACACAATCCAGAAATCAGAATCCTTAAACAAAGCAATAATAATCAAAAAGGCAGAAATACTCACAAAGATCCTGGAAAAATCCTGCCACTGGCTCCGATATATCGCCAGAAAGACCCAGCAGCTGTGGCATCAGGGTCGTCCCTTCTCTTGGGGTACCACCCACAAAGCATGAGGAATAGAAATAAATGTAAAGAGATAGTACATAAGACACACAATAATTCCTACTTATTGAAAAAACCAAAAATATATACCGTATATACTCATAAATCGGGTCTTCAAACCCAAAAAATCGATCATAAATCAGACCCTGACTTATACGCCCGTTCAAAAATACGACACATTTTTTTTTTCTCATCTTATTTCCTCTTCCAATCTCTCATCAGTTTCTCAGACACATTGAATTGTGTTGCAGCAGCGCAGTTCCCAATTTCTTTCGCCACTTCAACGACGTTTAATTTAAAACCAGCTTCATATTTTCTTCTGATCGTAGATAAGGGATGCTCTTACGATAAAGGTGTATGAGGGTGTGAGATACAAAAAACACAAATCAGTGCAAACGTCGCTTCGGAATAGTTTGGGTATTACCGTGTGGTCATGTAGGCACAATAGAGAGAGAGAGGTGTTAGGAGAACACGCTGATGCCACGCATTGCCGCACCCACATAGAAGACAAAGGCCGTGTGCTCCGTGGTTACTCTCTCAGGTGGGCGTTAGCAAATCATAATCCCTTGGACCAATAGCAGGAGTTTTCCGCATTCGACTTATACGACCGACATTATAAAATACCAGAAATTATACAGTAAAATCAAGTCCCGACTTATCCACAAGTTTATACGGTACCTCTCTCCCTTTCCATTTCTCCATGATGAAAACAACTCTTAACTTGACATCCATATTAAGGCAGTCATTTCTTTCGTCACTTCAACGTTTAATTTAAAACCAACTTCATATTTTCTTTTGATCGAACGCTCCATCATAGATAAGGGATGCTCTTATGATAAAGGTGTATGAGGGTGTGAGATACAAAAAACACAAAACAGTGCAAACGTCGCTTTGGAATAGTTCGGGTATTACCGTGTGGTCATGTAGGCACAATAGAGAGAGAGAGGTGTTAGGAGCACACGCTGATGCCACGCATTGCCGCACCCACATAGAAGAAAGGGCCGTGTGCTCCGTGGTTACTCTCTCAGGTGGGCGTTAGCAGATCATAATCTTTTGGACCAATAGCATGAGTTACCCACATTCAATTATATGACTGACATTATAAAATACCAGAAATTATACAATAAAATCAAGTCCCGACTTATCAGCAGGAGAACTTATCCATGAGTATGCAGTAATCCCTCCTCGATCACGGGGGTTGCATTCTAGAACCCCCCGCGATAGATGAAAATCCGCGAAGTAGAAACCATATGTTTGTATGGTTATTTTTTATACATTTTAAGCCCTTATAAACTCTCCCACCCTGTTAACATTATTAGAGCCCTCTAGACATGAAATAACACCCTTTAGTCAAAAGTTTAAACTGTGCTCCATTACAAGACAGAGATGACAGATAATGTCAGAGAGAAAGCGCTCGCTAAGAAAAGCAAACATCAAAAAATCAATACGTGCTTTTAAGTATACAGAAGCACCGCAATAAAGCGGCATTTTGTAGAGGAGCCTCCGTGTCCTCTGTGCAAACAGCCCCTCTGCTCACAACCCCTCCGTCAGGCAGAGAGAGCGAGAAAGATAGAGAGAAGCAAACAAGAACCGCGCGGGAAGCATATCTTATAGCATTGAGGAGTTTAGTTAATATGTAATACATGCTCTGATTGGGCAGCTTCTAAGCCATCCGCCAATAGCGCCCCTTGTTTGAAATCAACTGGGCAATCAAACTGAGGAAGCATGTAACCTAAATTAAAAACCCATTGTCCAGAAAGCGAATCAGCGAAAAATCCATGATATATATTTAGATGTGCTTACATTTAAAATCCGCGATAGAGTGAAGCCGCGAAAGCTGAAGCGCGATATAGCGAGGGATTACTGTATACCATTCTTAAATACCCAACAAAAAGGTCCAACCCCTTCAATCTCTCCTCATAACTGATACCTCTCAGTCCTGAATCAGCTCTGTCACTCTTTTCTGGGCTTTCTCTAGGGCTGCTATGTCTTTTTTACAGCTTAGAAACTGAAACTGAACATAGTACAACAGACGAGGCCTCACCTCAATGCTCTAAAGCTATGAAGTGTAACTTCCTTTGACTTTTTATTTGGAATCATCAATCAGTTGTTATATTGGGTGCTGTTTAAATATTCTGCTCTGCACCATACGAGGTGTGGCAGAAAAGTAATGAGACTGATTTTTTATTTACCAAAGTTTTTACTTTTTTCAAACATCAATGTTATCACCTTCAAAGTAGTTCCTTGGGCAGCTACACACCGATGGAGACGTTGTTCCCACTGTTGGTAGCAGCGCTGGAAGTCTTCAACCGGTATGGTCTTCAGCATGTCCGTTACACTCTTTTGGATGTTTTCTAAAGTCCCGAAATGACGTCCTTTGAGGACATGGACTGAGGGGGCTGGGGAACCACAGGAATGCCTTTTGAGGTTAAAAATTCTGTTATGGAGAGGGCAGTGTGACATGGGGCGTTGTCATGATGGAGCATCCATTTGTCTGCAATGTCTGGTCTCACACGAATGACCCTTTTTCTGAGCCTTTCAAGGACGTCTTTATAAAAATTCTCCAAACTTAACACAAAATTTCATGGCACAACGTTGCTCCAAATTCCGCTGTTCCATTTTGCGTGATGCACAACCAAAACACAACTTCGCTAATAGCAGTCACAAAATCAGCAGTTAACGGAAGGAGTTGAAACTCGCACTGAGCTATGGGAGGGTACTGATACACGTGCTCTATCACGGACAACAGCGCAGCGTTGCCAGATCGCTTGCAGTGTTGCCAGTCTCATTACTTTTCTGCCACACCTCGTAGGTATCCTCACTTCTGTCATCGATGGATGCCAGATCAGGTTTACCCTTAGCTTACATTATGGGTCCTCAGAATTTTGACATTGAATCCTGAGTCTAACGCTCGAAGCTCCATGGAAGATCTGAATTCATCCCGATGTACGCACCTAAGTTAATGAATAACTTCTATAGCCAAGGCAGCTAGCATCTCTGTTATTTGCATTGGAGGCAGCAGTGATTGTCTTTAAGATACTCACACCTCCATTAATGTTACATTACATAACAGAAGAACATCGTCAGACCCACACAACCCTTTTCAAGTTTATAGGACCACAGCCTGTCTTAGGAGTACTTGGCCCTGCTGTAAAGGGTATTAGTCCGTTATAAAGACCATCCATCCATCCATCCATTTTCTAACCCGCTGAATCCGAACACAGGGTCACGGGGGTCTGCTGGAGCCAATCCCAGCCAACACAGGGCACAAGGCAGGAACCAATCCTGGGCAGGGTGCCAACCCACCGCAGAACACACACAAACACACCCACACACCAAGCACACACTAGGGCCAATTTAGAATCGCCAATCCACCTAACCTGCATGTCTTTGGATTGTGGGAGGAAACCGGAGCGCCCGGAGGAAACCCACAATCTCCCCACGCAGACACGGGGAGTATAAAGACCACTCACACACAAACACACAAATCTAGCACTAGCGCCGTGTGATGGAAATCTCCCCTGCCCACCATACTTGATGAAACTATTGAGTATCCACACATCTAAAAGATCAGGAGCAGGATCCACTCAATAAAACAATCAGGTATCCATGAGCCAAATAAAACACAGATGAATAAAGTTCTGTCTAAACACCCAATGAAGTGGTCGAGTCTCTACAGAGTGAGAAAAATCGCACTGCAATTACTAACCAGGTGTTAAAAATCAACTCTATTTTAAGGAGCTAAGTCACCCAAGGGGGCCTGTGAGGGTCTAAATCTGGCCCTGACTCAAACACACAATCTTCTTTCGAATGGCCAATCCAATGTTACATTAGCGTGTCCTTAAATATGTTGTCCCCAGCATTTCTACTCTCTGATGCATGTAAACCCAAGGCTGGATTGGTCTTTAGCTCCATTTTGACTCAAACCCTTCTGTGACTTTTCATCAATCAATCAATCAATCAACATTTATTTATATAGCACATATTCATACAAAATAATGTAGCTCAAAGTGCTTTACAAAATGAATAGAAAAATAGAAGACACGATAAAAAATAAACATAAGTCAACATTAATTAACATAGAATAAGTAAGGTCCGATGGCCAGGGTGGACAGAAAAAACAAAAAAAACTCCAAAAGCTGGAGAAAAAAAATAAAAAAATAAAATCCACACTACTAGATTTTATTTTTAAAAATGCATTATTTAAAACAAAGCAATCTTCATCTACACTAGTGTTTTCACATTGCTTACAAAAGTCAGTCAGTCAGTCATCCATTATCCAACCCGCTATATCCTAACTACAGGGTCACGGGGGTCTGCTGGACCAATCCCAGCCAACATGGAGCGCAAGGCAGGAACAAATCCCGGGCAGGGCGCCAGCACACCAAGCACACACTAGGGACAATTTCGGATCGTCAATGCACCTAACCTGCATGTCTTTGGACTGTGGGAGGAAACCCACGCAGACACGGGGAGAACATGCAGACTCTCCAGGTCTCTTTACTGCTACCACTGCGTCACCGAGCTGCCCCGCTTACAAAAGTACCCTCTTAAAAATAAAGGTGCCAAAGTGATTTCTCATAGCAAAGTCTTAGGGCAACCATTTTTGGTTTCCAAAAAGAACTATCCACATGAAGGCTGAAGAAAGAAACCTTTATTTATTTGGATCCGTAACCAGTTCCATAAATAACCATGAACAGATGTTAACAGATTTGTGTAATAATAATGTTTTTTAAAAAGACTGCCTACAATAACACAGGCCAACTTCAGGTTTTCTTGATCTACCAGTATTTGGTTAGGTAGACCACCATACCCTAAATATTTCTGTTTTGTCCATAGTAGGAACCTTTTCAATTCCCAAAAAACTATTTAATTGGCAAAGAATGAAGTAGTTATTTGTCAAGCAATAGTTTCATGAGGAACCACACAACCAAGTATAGTGCCAGGCTAGAACCCTTATTTTTAACAGAGTATCTCCACCCCCATATTAAAACGACCAAAAACTCGCTCTGTGTCCTTGAAGGGAAAGGAACGCCAGCGACTACAGGATTTATCACAAAACTGTAGCAAACGTTCGCACATGTATGCGGCATTCAAACTTGACAAAACACAATTTAAGGCCATGTCACATTGGACAGTTGCACATTATTTTAGTGAGATGGAGGGATTCAGCAGCCCCCTGTCATAAAGCCGATCAAATAATCGGACCTAGCCGGTGACGCCATCAAATTAGCCTTCGACTCGCTCCAATTAAAATCATACTGGTTTGATTTTGTTTTTTGTCCTATTGGGCAGCCCCTGTGTGCATGAGAGCTGACCACCAATGGAAGTACAATGACATGGTCACATGGACATGGCGATGTTATCAGCCACTGTGGTCGACAAATCGGACAAATCCCACGACTAGACGTCACGTAATGTGACATCAGCTTGAGATGCATACAGGTAAGCAACACAACAGTGCCCCGGAAAGCAGCTCCTCTATATCCACTTTGTTGGAATAATACAATACAATACAGTTTATTTTTGTATGGCCCAAAATCACACAGGAAGTGCCGCAATGGGCTTTAACAGGCCCTGCCTTTTGACAGCCCCCCAGCCTTGACTCTCTGAGAAGACAAGGAACCCCCCCCCCTCAAAAAAAATGGAAGAATCCTTGGGAAAGGCAGTTCAAAGAGAGACCCCTTTCCAGGTAGGTTGGGCGTGCAGTGGGTGTCAAAAGTAGGGGGTCAATACAATACAATATACAGAACAGAACAATTCCTTAAGACAGCACAATAATACAAATTTTAGAAGTACGGTTTAACAGTAGATGATATGACATAATTAGGTTTGGATATTTTTAGAGTCCTGGAGACCTCATCCATCTAGCTGCCTCCCCATTTGGCCATGCCACGGCTGAAACGTTGCTCCGATGAAAGGACCCCTCTTTCCCATGATTCCTGTGATCCTCCATCAGGGAGGACTTTACCTTAGGCAGGCAAAACAACTTGGCAGGTGGGCCGTGGCACCAATGGCCACATTTGGGTACCGAGAAAAGAAACAGAATAGGTGAGGGTTAGTATTCAAATATAACTATCATGTTACTTATGTTATAGTGCTAATGACTAACAACAGAGATGCAGTCTGCACAGTTAATCAGCAGCTCTAGTCAGGGTGTGCTAAACTGAAGTAGTGAGATTTTAAAGCTGAGACTGAAGGGGCACCTCTTATAGTGGCAGGCAGACCACTCCACAGTTTAGGGGCCCTGTAACTAAAAGCTCGACCTCCCAGTGTTATTTTATTAATCCTTGGAATCCTAAGCAGACCGGCATCTTGAGATCTTAATGTGCGCTCAGGTTTGTAAGTCATGATAAGTTCAGACAAGTAAGCCGGACCTTGGCCATTTAAAGCTTTATATGTTAAAAGGAGGATTTTGAATTCTGCCCTAAACTTAACTGGGAGCCAGTGTAAGGATTTAAGATCTGGAGTTACAATACAATACAATACAATTTATTTTTGTATGGCCCAAAATCACACAAGAAGTGCCGCAATGCGCTTTAACAGGCCCTGCCTCTTGACAGACCCCCAGCTTTGACTCTCTAAGAAGACAAGGAAAAAACTCCCAAAAAAACCCTTGTAGGGAAAAAATGGAAGAAACCTTAGGAAAGGCAGTTCAAAGAGAGACCCCTTATCAGGCAGGTCGGGCGTGCAGTGGGTGTCAAAAAGACTGGCAATACGATACAATACACAGAACAGAACACAAGTTATCCTCAATACAGTATAAAACTAAAAATATTACAAGCATGGAGCAGAATTTAACAGTAGATGATATCACATAATATGATTTGGAATATTGTTTTCTTCCATGAAGGGTGACCAATCAGAGAGTAAGATGTTGCTAACGAGCCAGATCCAGTCAGGAAATGGCTAAATAATTAAGCACAAACCAAAACTGTTTTATTACTGTCACCTATCCACATTGAAATGCTGAGTTGGCATTTTCAGAAGTATGCGACTCTGGAGAGCATTTTCAAAAGTCTCAGTTTTGGGTGGGGGGGCTAAAAATCCCAAGGTAGTGTGGACAAAAGACAAAAAACACAAACCGATTTCTATATTTTTAAATGAAAACATAGTAGTGTGGACATAACCTCCGACTCAAGATGCCAGACTGTCATAAAGATCTTTGCTTGCCAAGGTGGCTAGCATCGTTGCTATTTGTGAGGGAGGTTGATAGGCTTGCATAATAAACGTTGTTTTCATCAGATGAGGACCTTTATAATCACGCATTATCTCAAAGTGCTTCTGAAAGCAGAAATCACTCTTGGAAAATAACTGGCACGTACCCACGGCCCCCTCCCACTCCGGCCAAACCTCCCCCTCCTCACTTCCCTTGTTCTGGGTAGACTTAGCTGGCCTCATTAAATGGCTGGTAACAGCTGTTCCTCTCCACTATGTTTCCTGGTCACTGACTCCTGGCAACCTAAACCTCCGCCCCCCTCACTCCCTCTACTTTGTTTCCATGTGCCTCTCAGATAGTCAAATAAATTTGCTTAGAGGCAACATAAATGGAATCCATGAAAGGGAGGCTGTCAAGGAGCAGGCTGTCAGCTGACTCCTCTCGATCGGTTTTAGCAATGTCAATAACCCTTTAAGTGCTGCTGCCCTGTTCCGTCTATCCCACCCCCTTTATGATCCGTGCTTTCTGGTTTTAATGAAAGGATTCCGAGACCTGGCTGATAGCACTTATTGTTACAGCTGTATTGGTTTGGCTGGGAGGTGGTAGAAACGGGAATGGATGTGATTGATTGATCATCGACTTTTCACTCTGGGCCTGTGGGGAACAGACCTTGATTCCTCTCGTGTCATACGAGCTACAGTTTTTCCTTTTAGATGAGCGGATACCTCATTTGTGGCTAACGCTGAAGAATTGTATACCTGCCCTGTGATCCTGAGCTTTTTAACTATCACCTGTGATGCCAGCTGTGCACCATGGAATAGATGATAAGTCTTTAAATGTAATAATAATCCATCCATCCATTTTCTAACCTGCGGAATCTGAACACAGGGTCACGGGGGTCTGCTGGAGCCAATCCCAGCCAACACAGGGCAGGAACCAATCCTGGGCAGGGTGCCAACCCACCGCAGGACACACACAAACACACCCACACACCAGGGCCAAATTAGAATTGGCAATTCAGCTAACCTGCATGTCTTTGGATTGTGGGAGGAAACCCACGCAGACACGGGGAGAACATCAAACCCAGGCCTCCTTACTGCAAGGCACCAGTGCTACCACCTTGCCACCGTGCCACCCCGCTCAAATGAAATGCTTAAGCAAATGCTTTTAATGCCCACAAATACAGACAAGACTTGCAAAACTACAGGATTTATTTAACACACAAACATCCCTACGCCCAACCCCAGACTGTAAAACTGAGTTTGGGACCCCCGGACCCGGCCCTGGCCCAGGCCTAGTTTTAGCCTGTACTGGCATGCCAGCGATACCAGTGAAAGATCCTGGGAAGCGAACCCATGTCTCCTAACTGCGAGGCAGCAGCACTACCACTGCGCCACCATGCCGCCCTTGTAATAATAATAATAATAATACATTTTATTTATATAGCGCCTTTCCCATGCTCAAAGCACTTCACAGAGTTTAAGAAAGAAAAAATGTGACCTCTCTGAAGCATTCAGGAAGGCAGTGCTCACCCTGCCACCCATCTTCAGGTGGGGTTCAAGTATTGTTGAGACCCTGGGGAACAATATGGGTAAAGTCCTAAAGACCAGAAAATATAAAAAGGGTGACTGAGCAGATCTGGGTACAGTAAATCCTTGCTCTCTGCAGATTCACTTATCCGCTATTTTAAAAGTGTAACTAATTCCGCAACACCCTTTTCTTGTGCCTATCTGTGGCCATATACAGCAGAAAAAAATTCCAGGAGGTCTATCGCATAGCAGTGAAACGTGAGATTGAGTAATAACAGGTCTACAATGTCCTTAGATGTCTGGGGTTTGCATGCATGCTTAGGGTTGCCAGATTAGAAAATCAGAAATATGGGACACTCTTAAAATCTCTGTCTATATTACTATATGTATACATTTATACTGTACATGCCCCCTACACAACCAGATCAGTATATTATATAAAAGTAGAGACACAAGTTAAAAACATAAAGCAAGGATTTTAATGGGTTATGAGGAAAGAAAATTATTTACTGAAATTGCAATTCCGTACACCACAGTTTGCTTCATAACAGCTTCTGCCTTGTTTGATAAATGTCCATTCGCTGGAATACTCATCACGAAATTTACACTTACGTTTTGGCATCTTGGGATGGATGGATGGATTATTTTTTAATCTACAAAAAAGTGGGCAGTGTCGAGTAGTAACAACACACTTTGTTGACCCTGTATGTTGCAATGCTGATCGAGAACTGGGCTGGAGAGCAAAGCAGTAAGAGTGTCGCTGTCCTCAGCCAACCATAGCGACTGAACAAGTCGCAAACAGGCAGCAAACACGAGTTTCCTCGTTACATTTGGGTTATTTTCATCAAGAAAATCTGAAAAAAGAAAGCATAATTACTTATAAAGTTACAACTAAGTACCGTAAGAAGGTAGTAAAAATACATTTTTATTACAAAATTTGAAAATGAACTAAATACGGGACATTTGGTTGTCCCTGAAAGGTCAGTACAGGACAGGGGACAAAATGATCAAATATAAGGGACGTCTGGCAACCCTATGTGTGCTACACTGAATGGATCAATGTGTGTCTACACTGGTAGGCCGTTGAACCCCATTCGTAATGGAGACCAAGGCTGACAATTGTTCTGCATGTGTGAGGAATTCCCAGTAAGACTGCAATGACTAAGTCCCTGTTCTTTACACAACTCCCATTGTTATTGCTGCTTTGCTGAGTTAATGAGGTCCTCGGATGAGCCCTGCTGTGGTCAATCGCAGCCCCTGGCAGAGCACCAAGAAGATGATTGACCTTGATTACTTAGAGGAAGGAAAAGTCATAACAAGGCTTGTGTAGGTGAACCTGTGTAACGATCATTACTAAGCTTGAGGGGCAAAAGTGGAGACAGGGTTGGATGGACCTGCCATTCCTCCCTCAAAGTCGTCCTCCTGCCGGAACCTACATGTTTTGCAAGTTTCATTTCCTGCCAGAACCTAATTCTGTTTTTTCCCATAAGATCAATGCTTCAGTATTCACAGTTTTCATTGGAGTTTTCAAGAACCTAACCCCCACTGGTGTAACAAGAATTGATTGTTAACTATAGGCCAGTAAGCTTAACACACATAACAGGAAAATTAATGGATGGAATTGTGAATTTCCCCTTGGGATTAATAAAGTATCTATCTATCTATCTATCTATCTATCTATCTATCTATCTATCTATCTATCTATCTATCTATCTATCTATTATATAGTACCATTCACATATCTATCTATCTATCTATCTATCTATCTATCTATCTATCTATCTATCTATCTATCTATCTATCTATCTATCTATCAAGGAGAAGATTGAGCAGCACTTGGCAAGAGCAGGAGTTTTAGGGAACAGTAAGAATAGGTTCAAAAGGAGAAATTTGTGTTTAACTAACATGTTGGAATTCTATAAGGAAGTGACAGAAGAATTTGATCAGATGTAATATTATCTCGACTTTCAGAAAGCATTTGATAAGGTGCCACACAAGACGTTGGGCATTAAATTAAAGAAGTGGGAATTCAGGGTGTGGTGTGTAGATGGGTGCAGAATTGGCTCAAAGGAAGCAAAAGATTACGGTGCGAGGAGCCCCGTCAGAATCAGATGATGTTAAGAGTGGTGTCCAGCAGGGGTCAGTATTAGGACTGATGCTGTTTTAAGGAATATACCAGCGGAATGTTGGATTGCGAGCGTAATTCGTTCCAGAAACACGCTTGTAATCCAAAGCACTCGTAAATCAAAGCGAATTTCCCCATAAGAAATAATAGAAACTTAGATAATTCCTTTCACAACCCAGAAATATTTATATAAAAATGATTAATAAAAAATATAAAGTAAAAATACATAAAACAAAATAACCTGCACTTTATCTTTGAAAAGAAGCATGGCTGGTGTGAGGGAGACAAGAGAGGAGGAGGATTATTGTGTAGGATGACTTTCTCACACAAGAAACAACTTTTCTACATCTTCCAGAACTTGTGGCCATTGCTTTGATACTCTCGTGACTCCTTTTCCTCCATCTAGCCCGCTTATTTCTTCCAATCTTCTTCTATATTCTCTATAAATCTTGCAATGTCGGCCACTTGTACCTCGTTCGTGCTTCTCAATGATTTCCTTCTTAACTTCCACCGTAATCATCTCCTTCTTCTTACCACCTTCCTTTTCAACCTTTTTCTTCATGGGGGCCATTTTCGCACACACACTAACAGTATACGTTAGCACGGATGTTGACTATACGAGTGAGCCACAATCCTGCAGTGAGTGAGTGAGTGAGAGAGAGAAGTTGTGATCACGTGATGCTCGGCAGATGAAGTGTATACGGACTATTTGTATTGCAAGACCTCGCTCGTTCATCAGATCAAAATGTATTAAAATTTCTTGTTCGTCTTTGTTTGTTACTCGCAATCCAAGGTTCCACTGTAAATGATTTGGATAGGAATATAAGGAACAAGTAGGTAACATTTGCAGATGATACCAAACTCAGTGGATTGGCAGATAATCTCGAATCCACTGAATCATCACAGAGGGACTTGGACAGCGTACGGGCTTGGGCAGATTGGGGACAGAGGAAATTTAATGTAAGTAAATGTAAAGAATTACATGTTGGAAATAGACGTATTAGGTCTGAATACACAATGGGAGGTCTGAAATTTGAAAATACACCTGATGAGAAGGATTTAGGAGTCGTAGTGGACTCAACACTATCAACTGCCAGGCAGTGTTCAGAAGCCATTGAGAAGTCTAACAGAATGTCAGATTTACGTAGGGTCCTGATGTATGTAGTACAAGTCCAGGGAGGTTCTTCTCAAGCTTTATAATGCACTGGTGAGGTCTCTACTGGAGTACTGGGTGCTGGTTTGATCTCCAGGGTGCAGAAAGGACATGGCAGTGCTAGAAAAAGTCCAGAGAAGAGTGACAAGGCTAAGTCAGGGCTACAGGGGATGAGTTAGGAGGAAAGACATCACCTTTGAACCGTTGGTGATGAAGAGGTGATGTGACTGAAGTGTTTAAATTTTTAAGAGAATGAGTCCAGTGGGTCCAGCATCTTGAATTTAAAATGAGTTCAACCAGAACACAATGGCACAGTTGGAAACTTGTTAAGGGTAAATTAAACAACAATGCCAGGAAGTTTTTCATCACACTGGGAATCATAGACACTAGGAATAAGTGACCAAGTAGTGAGGTAGACAGTTGGACTCTAGGTCAGGTCAGGGAGCATGCACTGGTTCAGCGTGTTGCTGCACCCACCACACGATGAAACAACTTGGGATCTGGTTGGGAACCCCCTAGGCAGACACGCGGTCCAGTCCCACTCTCCAGAAATGACCATCTATCTGGCACAGCCAGGCGTTAAGTGGGTGTCTAAATGGCCAGGTCCAGCCTCTCGGGAGCTCAGCAATGAGGATCCTACAAGTTGGACTATCCTTGGAGAATCGTGCCACATGGCTGTAGTGCTGTAACTGACAATCCCTCACAATGCTGGTAATGTGCCTCATGTGGGACTCAGTGAGTAACGGCTCATTTGACACAAAGTTAAACCAGCCGTACCCAAGGATTCGCCGAAGAGACACATTACCGAAGGAGTCCAGTCTCAGGTCACTGGATGGCGTCCATGTTTCTCAACCATATAGCAAAGCAAAACAGGAAGCACCAGGACTCTAAAGACTTGGACTTTTGTCCTTTTGCAGAGATTTCAGGAACATCACGCACCCCTTTATCGGCGACCTCATGACCCCCTATGCTCTCCCAATCCGTCTACTGACTTCAAAGGAGGAGTCATCAGAGACATGAATGCCACTCCTGAGGTAAGTAAACCTCTCGAGGAGACTGACACTCTCTCCGCAGACAGACACACTGCTGATGGCTGTGCTGTGCCCAAGAGGTCATTAAAGGCCTTGGTTTTTATCAAGACACTCAAAAGCCCAGACACTCAGACTCATCAATCAGTCTCTCGAGAGCCCCGATCAAAGCCTTCATGGATCACAGCACTGTTGGTAAAGTCAAGATCAGTGAATCTCTTTTCACCAACAGAAGCCCCACAGCCACTGGACCCCACGACCCTGCGCAACACCCAGTCCATGCAAGCATTGAACAGTGTAGGAGCAAAAACACACCTCAGAATCAACTGGGAAGAACGCAGAGCTTCAATCTCCACTTTGCACGGCACCCACAGTTCCAGTATACAGGCTGGCCAAGATATTCAGCAACTTCAGGGGGATCCCACAAAGTTTCAGAATGTCCCACAGTGCAGCTCGATCATCCCTAGGACTCTGCGGACCTTCAAAACTCAAGATGATGTTGTTTTGGAAGGATTAGGTGCATAGGATTGGTGAGCTTTTTTGGGCTGAATGGCCCGTTCTCGTCAAAAGTTTTTGCAATGTTCAAATGTTCCAATATCAAAAACAGAAGACCCCAACAACATTTAGAAGACACATTTTTGTTCCCTCAGGCTTTGTACTGATAATGGATTCATTGTGATATGCAGTCCTACCAGAACAGCTGAAGAGCAAATTTGGCCTTTGGAAACAACGGCTGTTTTCTTATGAGAATCTGGGAGACTGCCCTGAGTCACAGCGCGTCACTTCTTTTTCGAGTTTAGAGCAGGACATCCTTCAAATATGCAACTTATTTGGCTGGCTACAGAATTAAAACCACACGCTGGGAGCCTTCAAATGAGTGGCAGGCATTGTGCTCGGAAGAAGAAGAAGAAGAAGAAGAAGAAGTGGAAAACTGCCACCCCACAAGGACTGAGAAACAGGCTGCCGTGGGGGATCTGCTGTGAGAGCAACATTTCAGTTCCAAAGATTTGTCGCCCTTATCGAGGTTGCGTCCATCCTTTTTAAACTGCAGAGACTATGAAGTGCATGGTGGTAGCAAAGAATACGGTTAAGACAAGCCAAGTGGCTTTATCTTCATACCATCCATACACCGTATCGCAACATACAGTGGTACAAATTAACGTTCATCTGGACCGCAGTGTAAAATTTAATAAAAACAAAGAAAAGAAATACGTATATGGCACTATAACATAAATAGACAATAGATAAATAATAGGTAAACAATGTAAACAGGTAATAAAACACATAAATCATCCATCCATCCTCTTCCGCTTATCCGAGGTCGGGTCGCGGTGGTAGCAGCGTAAGCAGAGAAGCCCAGACTTCCCTCTCCCCAGCCACTTCTTTCAGCTCTTCCGGGAGAATCCCAATAAATAATAACATAAATAATAACAACTAATAATAAAAACAACAGTAGTAACAAATGTACTACATATAAATAAAGTACTAGGGACAGATCTGAGGGAGAGCAGAAAGCACAGAAATTAGAGTCCGGACAACCAAGGGGTACAAGCTGTTGCAGAACCTGGCAAAAATGGTTCAGATCTTATGGTTCCTTCTGCCAGGTAGGAAGGGTGGGAGAGATCCTCCACAATGCTGGAGGCTTTTCGGATGCACCGCTTAATAATCCTTTCTAAAATGGAGGAGAGAGAGGTCACCATGATCATTTCTGCTGTGTGTAATCTCCATTGTGGTCCAAGGACACTGCAGGTCCCAAAGCAGCTGGCTGGAATGCTCTCAATGATACCCTGTAGGATGTGGTGAGAATGGAGGAAGGTAGGCTTGTCTTCCTCCGCTGCCAAAGGAAATGGAGACGTTGCCGCACCTTCTTGGATATGGACGTGGTGTTAATTGACCAAGTATGGTCAGCTGCCACGTCCACACCAAGGAATGCGGTGCACTGGAGTGTGGACAGCATGGGCTGATCTCTTTTGTCTTGTCCAGGCAAAGCCATTTTAGAACAGAGTTGCAATGTTCGACCCCAACTGACCAATCTGATCTGTCAGGACGTGCATTTTTGGCTAAATCACACCATCTTGGATCGCCTGACTTTGAGGTCAGAAACCTTTTATGCGTAGAAGTTGTTCTTTTACTTTTTCCATTAGAACAATGTGCCAGCTTTTAAGTCGAGTAATGCCCTACTGTGCCACCATTGGGTAAACTATTAGCAATGTAATACATTTAGGCATTTTGGAAAGTAATTAATTTTGAGCAAATCTGAAGAGAATCTCCCAACCCCCTTTTTCACCCACAGGCTCACAGAATTGTTTGCATTGAACCGTGGGAGAAAGAAAAGTCTGGAATTCTGTGCAAACACCTCCTAGGCAGCGAAAGGCGGTTTCTCCCAGGCACATATGCCATTTTTATAAAGGCTGTCTATTGTGATGAATGTATGAGTGGAGAGGTTAGGCTTCTTTGCATAAGGCCCAAGTCGGTATCCTATGTTAGTGCCTTTAGTTTCACCTGGAAACCATTTTTTTTCAGTTACCCCAGTCTAACAAGAAAAACTGGAACAACAACGTGAACCACTTAAAACACTTTAGGAAATTCACTGTCTGCAATATTGTAATACTTAATATAAGTTTAAATCTGTGATGAACGAGACACTTTTTATATGATGAGTTGCTGGTCTGAGACAGAGGTGCCACGGATAGGAGTGGCATTAGAACGGGATATGGTAGGAGATAGAACTGGAAAATCAGTATTTGAAATGAGGCAAATACTGATGTCCATTTGGGCCACTAGGGGGCTGTCTGGGTACCTCATAGAATTGCTGTGCATTATGGTAACTTTGCTGATTTTTTTCCTTTGTTAAACAAATTTCTCTTGGTGACTTGGTGGTTTTTTTTTTCCCTTAGACTTTGAACTCAGCATTAATGTTTGCAGTGCACCATGCAATGCATATGTCTCTGTTATATAGCATTTGGAAGGGGATTCATAAAAACAGTGTTGATGTTTGTGATGTACCATCTGTTGGAATGACAGAGACATAGTAACCAAATGGACATACAGATACACATCCTTTCATTTAATTAACAGTTGTGCTACCCATCTAAGACAGGTTGAACCTCAAATAATCAATATAGACCTTTTAGCATTAATGTTTGCAGTGCACCATGCAATGCATATGTCTCTGTTATATGCTGTTTGGTATGGGATTCATAAAAGCAGTTTTAATGTTTATGATGCGCAATACATTTTATTACTGCAGATGTTTTTGATGTGCCATCTGTTGAAATGTAAGACATAGCAACCAGATGGAGACACACGTGTCCATTTATTAAGTTGGGTTATATTTTTGTTCTGTTGCAATACCCATGTTTTTTTGTTTTGTTTTAGTGGGCATTGCTATTTTGTGATTTTATTACCAAGCTGCCTCCTGGAAGTTGTGATGTTTGGCATCGCTATCACAATGTTATTTAATTCCACATCTCAGGCCAGTCGTCGTCCACATTCTGTCGGAGTTGGAAGGAAACAAAACAAAAAGGCTAGAAGTTCAGCTGAAGCTTAGAGTAGGAAACTCGAGACTTCTGTACCACAAAACAAACTCGCAAAAAAGGATCAGGCATCTGATATCAAAACTGGGAAAGCCAAGAACTGTATTCCAGCATCTGAATGCAAACCATATCTAAAGTCATACAAGGGAAACAAATCTGAGAATTTGGTTTGAAAAAGTATGTGATTTTTGTAAAATCCCTTTCAAGACTTCTATATTTTTTACTTATTATTGGACTGATGCCTTTACTTAAGGTGACTTACAAGATCTGAGACACTGTTGGCTTACATTTCTTTTGTTTCTCAAATGGGAACCCAGTCAGATAAAGTGAATTGCTCATGGTCGCCCAGTGGTGTCAGCAGTGGGATTTTAACCCACAGCCTCAGGGTTTAACATCTTAACCACTATGCCACACTTGCATGAGCTTTCTTCAAGAATGAGGATGATCTAAATGGAGCACCAAAGAGTCAACCACATGGGACAAAAGAACATGTTTCCACTTTATTGTTTTCTGATCTCATTGTCTAGAAGAAGCCAAAAAGATATTAAGGAGATCTGTTTTTTTTTTTTTTACTTTTCATTACCATGAGTGTGGCCACCAGACACTTGTATGTCTAGATGCCCTTATCGAACAACAGTGGATGAGATGATCAGACCTGGAATTGGCATTACAATCAAGTCCCAAGCACGTGCAACATATTTATTAGAGTTTAAGTAAAGGGAATAGTGTCCCATTGGACATCCTCCAAGTATGGCTTGTCTCGTTTAACTTCTCTCACAGCTCCCAATGTCTATGACTAAAAGGAGTGATTGAACACTTACAGGGCATCAGATGCTCCATCTAAACCAGGGGTCTCCAACTCCGGTCTTGGTGGACCACCGTGGCTGCAGGTTTTCATTCTAACCCTTTTCTTAATGAGTGACTTCTTTTTGCTGCTAATTAACTTCTTTTGAACTAATTTTAATGGACTCGCTCTTGAAGGCTCAGGCTCCTTCATTGTTTCTTTCTCCTTAATTAGCAGCCAAACCATAATGAGATACAAAATGAGCCAAAACAACTGGCGTCCATCATACAATATCTGAAAATAAAGAAAGATGAACGTCTCAGGAATGTCAATCTGCTCAGCTCCCCCAAAACATTTGACCAGTGCTCTTAGAAAAGAGAAAATCAAACATTTCGGAAATGTCTGCTATTGCATAATGAGAGCAGCAACAAGCCAGGAAATTAAAGAAGGTTTTAATGAACGACAGGACTCGGCACCTCATTAAGCAACTGGTTGGAGTGAAATTGGTTGGAGTTTGAGGCCCTGACTTATCTGGTCTTCTGTTGGCTCCCTCACTTCACATTTCATTTCTGTTTGGCTGATGTTTAAGGAAAGAAATGAAGAAATTCAGAGGAATGATGAAGAAATTCAGGGGAATAAATCTTAAAAAAGCAAATCAATTAAAATGAATTCACAAGAAGTTAATTAGCAGCACAAACAGGGCACTCATTGATGTGGAGTAAAGATGTTCAAAGTTTATCTATCTATCTATCTATTCTGCGGTGGACTGGCACACTGCCCGGGGTTTGTTTCCTGCCTTGCGCCCTGTGTTGGCTGGGATTGGCTCCAGCAGACCCCCGTGACCCTGTAGTTAGGATATAGCGGGTTGGATAATGGATGGATGGATATCTATCTTTTATATAGTGCCTTTCACATTTATCTATCTATCTATCTATCTATCTATCTATCTATCTATCTATCTATCTATCTATTATTTCATGTCTTTCATATCTATCTATCTATCTATCTATCTATCTATCTATCTATCTATCTATTATTTCATGTCTTTCATATCTATCTATCTATCTATCTATCTATCTATCTATCTATCTATTCTGCGGTGGACTGGCACACTCGGGTTTGTTTACTGCCTTGCCCTGTGTTGGCTGGGATTGGCTCCAGTAGACCCCCATGACTCTGTAGTTAGGATATAGCGGGTTGGATAATGGATGGATGGATATCTATCTTTTATATAGTGCCTTTCACATTTATCTATCTATCTATCTATCTATCTATCTATCTATCTATCTATCTATCTATCTATCTATCTATCTATCTATCTATCTATCTATCTATCTATCTATCTATCTATCTATCTATCTATTATATAGTGCCTTTCACATCTATCTATCTATCTATCTATCTATCTATCTATCTATCTATTCTGCGGTGGACTGGCACACTGCCCGGGGTTTGTTTACTGCCTTGCGCCCTGTGTTGGCTGGGATTGGCTCCAGCAGACCCCATGACTCTGTAGTTAGGATATAGCGGGTTGGATAATGGATGGATGGATATCTATCTTTATATAGTGCCTTTCACATTTATCTATCTATCTATCTATCTATCTATCTATCTATCTATCTATCTATCTATCTATCTATCTATCTATCTATTATTTCATGTCTTTCATATCTATCTATCTATCTATCTTATAGTGCCTTTCACATCTATCTATCTATCTATCTATCTATCTATCTATCTATCTATTCTGCGGTGGACTGGCACACTGCCCGGGGTTTGTTTACTGCCTTGCGCCCTGTGTTGGCTGGGATTGGCTCCAGTAGACCCCCATGACTCTGTAGTTAGGATATAGCGGGTTGGATAATGGATGGATGGATATCTATCTTTATATAGTGCCTTTCACATATTATCTATCTATCTATCTATCTATCTATCTATCTATCTATCTATCTATCTATCTATCTATCTATCTATCTATTATTTCATGTCTTTCACATCTATCTATCTATCTATCTATCTATTAATTATATAGTGCCTTTCACATCTATCTATCTATCTATCTATCTATCTATCTATCTATCTATCTATCTATCTATCTATCTAAGGATATGAAAAATCTGAGAGGGGACTACAGAATCATACTGGTGTATATTTGCGTTTGTGTAGATACATACATAGAAGGCCATCACAAATAATGGACAAAAAAACTGAAATTGTCTTTGTTAGAAGTTGTGAGCCTCTTAATTCAGTCCCACAGACAGTGTATTATGTTGACTTCTCACCCACATCTCAGGCTCCCTGGAGATGTTGTGCAGTTCCGGAGATAGAGAGCAAGCGGGTGGACAGGAAGCTATAAGGTCTACTTCAACTTTATGCAGACTTAATGTGTGTCTTGAATGTTGAGTGACTGTCAGTGGGTAAAGAGGAGCGGGGGATGTGTAGTGGAGCTCCATGCCAATTTAGTGCTTGTAAATTTTGTGATTTTCTTTGTAGGAAGAACCAGTGGGGCAATAGGATTTACTTGGCTGTTCGTTTAACACTTTGTGCGTTCCTTCTGACTTTCCCCCTTCTTGTGATTAAATGTAACATTCTCCCATGATATTCTGGGTGGCACGGTGGTTCAGTGGTGGCACTGCTGCCACACAGTATGGATACCAGGGTTCTTGTCCCATGTTTTCTCCTGCATGAAGTGTGTATGTTCCTCCCACGTTCACATAGGTTTCTTCTGGGTGCTCCGGTTTCCTCACAGTCTAAAGACATGCAGGATAGGTGGATAGACACTGCTAATTTGCCCCTAGGATATGCATGTGTGTTTCCCCTGCAACGTACTTGCGTCCTGAGGCTCTGAAATGGATTAAGCAGGAATAAAGATGTTACATTATGTTATGTTGTGATGCTATTAAAGAGTAATGTATTTTATTGCTTTGTTTGTGATGCGCCATTTGTTGGAATGAAAATGTCAATGCACGTTATTGCTATGTGCATTATAAAACACATTCCAGTAGATGGTGCATTCTAAACATTAATATTGAGATCTACAGTGATTATTTAGATCTCAACCCATATTAAAGTAGTAGAAAATAAATGGATAAGGTTATGAAAGAGGCATGGAGCATTTGTAGACCTATCCTTAGAAGCCTTTGAAATTTAATGGATGTACAATAAACTGCTTCAAGATGTCATATTTTTTTCTTAGGTCTAACCAGAAGGGGTCACCATATATTAGACTGATACTCTCATCTGCAGAGGTTCTTAAAATTTCATTTAATGCGGAGAATTAATGGTACTAAGCAGCTCTCCATATTAGGTTTTGATCTGATGCCTTGATGGGTTTTCCTGTTTCCTGTGATTTATTCCAAAAATCAAGACTTGAACTGCATTTGGACAAATGGTACCCTAAGGGATATTTCCCTCTCTCTGTCTCACTCTATGAGAATGAACTTTACACACAGACACAGACCTCTTTTCCACGAAACGCTTTGCTCCAAGTGCCTGATTATTCTTTCCAATCATTTCACATCTTTAAAAGTTACCATTAATTAATCTCACCTTATCGTTCTTCAAATTAACAATGAGAACCTGACATTGAATTAGGTAAATGGGGAGATGGATTATGCCAAAATATTAAGTTATGTTTTCATTTTTCAGCTTTTCTGGGAAACTAATTTTGAAGTGTGTTTAAAAAGTGAGTGGATTACAAGTTCATTTGATTAATTAGAATTTTAAAGATTAGAATTGATACAGAACGTGCTCATTCAGCCATTGATGCAGAAAGTGCTCATGTGTCTAGTCCTAAGCTGGAAGTAACAGACACAAATACAACTTCAAGATGTTAATGCTGACAGTTAAGCTGACAGCATATCTGTGGTCTGAAACAGAAAACCCACAGGAAGACACTGAAACATGCACAACTCTGAATTCTAATTAGGTGCCGAAGCAATAGGAAAACCATATTTTATAATTCATTTTTAAATACAATTTTAGTAGCGACTGTGAAAACTATTTAGTAAAGTCAAACTTGAATTGCTTGTGATACAAAAATATTCTGGATGGTGACAAAGCAACATGTACCCCAAATGACTAACTGCTGCCTTGAGTCATTCGTGGTGTGATTCTTATTTCTGTATACTGATGCCCTAAATGAGCTTCGTATACCCGGATCTCAAATCTCAGTAGTCCAGGCTTCAAACCTGCTGCCACCTTGCTGAGAACTGGCTCATGTATACCTTTCCATACTAAAATGGATGGCTTCCATGATTAGAATACAAAGAATATTCTTAACTTTTTTTCCAGAATTGTCTGAAAAAGTTAATAATCAAGTCACTATTGATTCTTCCAAATATATGAACAAATAGCAGTATTTTATTTTATATCACACTCTTCTATTGTGAACATCATACTAAAGCGTTTTTATAAGTAATGATATATAGCACAACAATTGACAAATGTTTGTATGATTAGAGCACATGCTAAGTAAACATTTTACTTAGGGTCTCACAGTGGGACCAAGGATACAGTAGGTAGGTAGACAGACAGACAGACAGACAGATAGAAAAATAGATGTGAAAGGCACTATATAATAGATAAATAAATAGATAGATGTGAAAGGCACTATATAATAGATAAATAGATAGATGTGAAAGGCACTATATAATAGATAAATAAATAGACAGATGTGAAAGGCACTATATATAAGATAGATATCCATCCATCCATCCATTATCCAACCCGCTATTTCCTAACTACAGGGTCATGGGGGTCTACTGGAGCCAATCCCAGCCAACACAGGGCACAAGGCAGAAAACAAACCCCGGGCAGCGCACCAGCCCACCGCAGAATAGATAGATAGATAAACTTTGAACATCTTTACTCCACATCAATGAGTGCCCTGTTTGTGCTGCTAATTAACTTCTTGTGAATTCATTTTAATTGAATTGCTTTTTTAAGATTTGTTCCCCTGAATTTCTTCATCATTCCTCTGAATTTCTTCATTTCTTCCCTTAAAAGGCTCCCAAACAGAAATGAAATGTGAAGTGAGGGAGCCAACAGAAGACCAGATAAGTCAGGGCCTCAAACTCCAACCAATTTCACTCCAACCAGCTGCTTAATGAGGCGCTAAGGATACAGTAGGTAGGTAGACAGGCAGATAGAAAGATAGATGTGAAAGGCACCATATAATAGATAAATAAATAGATAGATGTGAAAGGCACTATATAATAGATAGATAGATAGTGGCCAATGGGGGTGCATAGCTGAGCTCCAATTCCTTCACATAACTACAAAGTCAACAAGTCCCACTTGAAAATCACCCCCCTTAATAAACAGAAAATATCTTTTGTTTCAGGCTTCTTCTGTAAATATTTTTCTTTTTTATTTCTTCTCCTCCCTGGCAAACTTTGCGTTTCCTTCACACCCAACTCTGACTCCACAGATAATGTGGAGGGCTCCCTTTTAAACATGACCAAGAAGTAGTTCCAATACTGAATCATAGTCTCCTGGAAGCACTTCCAGGTCAGGTGGAATTATCTTGCGACAGGAGATCCTCCTTCCAACTGCTCACCCTGGTGACACCCATTAAAACCCAATGGGGTATCCTTATGGAACCGTAACTCTCATTCTGCCTTGTGGGTGTCCAAATAGGGCTGGCTAAGACTAATGCTAAGTGTACTGAAGAATGATATGCAGACGGTAGGCAGTCTCCTACTACCGCTCACTTCTTTTGGCCTCCTGACTGTAAAAGCAACATCAACCATGTCTTCCACCCGTCTGCACCACCCATTTAACAGTCCTTTCTTTATTCTGGCCCCCCAGCTAGGTAAGACACATCTGTTTACCACTGCTGGGACACCAGTCCATCCGTTTCTCCCACCATGCTGGCATTCCATGCCAATCTCGTGACTGAGACCGGGAATGCTGTGCCTCTATTCCCAACCATATATTATTATCGGCCTCTAGGCCAGCCAAGGGAATGGGGTCAATCTCATCCAGGATGCCATCCATTCATGACAATAGTTAGATAATGAAAGGCACTATATAAGAGAGATTAATATATAGATAGATAGATAGATAGAAAAGGCACTATATACTACCTAGATAGATAGAAAGGGTCCTATAAACTAGATAGACAGCTAGATGGAAATGGATAGGCTTGGAAGGCACTATAGGATGGATGGATAGATAGACAGACAGATAGAACTGAAAAAGAAAAAAAAAACGATTGACAGCAAAACACGAGAGCATCTTCTAGATGCGAGCCCCGAGCTAGACTTAATGATGACAGAAGCCCCAGTTATGATGTGTGCAAGGTGGCAGAGGTGGATCCAGGTGCATGGGGACTGGAAATGATGTCACTTAGCAGCCCACTGCTGATCTCTGGATTTGCAGGTACGCAATATAAGAATAAGAGGAGAGGCATTAAGTGATAGCGCCAACCCTCAGCATTAGGTGATAGTGCCAACCCTCAGCATGGAGTGGTGTTACAGGTCAATAAACCTGGAGGTTGCCTTTCAAATGTACTTGTGTGACAAGAGATAGACAGATAGGAAAGGCTCTATATAAATGATAGTCATGAAGGCACTATATACAGGATGAGGCAAAATTATGTTAACACTAATGGTACTGCTATGTACAGAACATACTTACATGCAATTTTTGTGGATAATTTATGTGCCACATATGGTGCATGTTGAACATGATGGTGAACAGGTTGGGACATTCCTGTAAATCATCTTGTACATATGAAGTATGTTTTGTGAATAAATTGTTTCCGCCATTCAAATGTTAACATAATTTGACTCACCCTGTGATGATAGATAAACAGACAGGCAGATAAAGAAATAGATGTGAAAGGCACTATATACAAGATAGATAGATAAAGGGCACTATATAGTAGATAGATAGATAGATAGATATGAAAGACACTATATAATAGATAGATAGATTCCGATATAACATACAGTGAAAAGATGGGCTTAGATCATTCATGTGTTTAAGTATAAGCCATCCATTTCCTAGTTCCACAGCATTCACATATGGTATGGCAGTAGCAGGTAGAAACACATGCATGGTAGCTGTAAATTTGCATATGTTCTCTGAGCCTGTACAAAATGAAGATTAGCTGTACAAAAATAAACTGAAAACGGAATCAAACAGCTACAAAAGAAGAGGTTCCTGAAAGTTGTAAATAAAGGCCTTTTGTTTCACTGTCCTACACACGTTTATTCATTTTCAAAAACAAATTATTCTACATTGAGTCATCGGGAGCATGAATGTAGGTCCTTTTCAATATGGTCAATTACTAATTTTTTTCAATTCTGAAAAACAATGTGATTAATTGTTTAGCTTAAATGAAGCGCAGCTTCAGAGTTCCCTTCATTGCTTATTTACATAAATAGCTATCTTACAAAACAAATAAGAGCAAGCTTAACAATTCATGCTTGGCTGTGAAATCTCTCAGGCTAGTCACAGATATCATTGCTCAAGATTCGTATGATCTAAGTGTTTGCATTCATGTCAGCACTTTGAATAGAAAATCGGTCCCTTTCAGTAACTTTTTTTTAAAGTTATCTTTCAAAACAAATGAAAAACATAAAACATTGGTTTAGGTTGCTAAAACTCTATAGCTCTTCACATGTTTCATTCCTTGATTCTCTTATGATTGGCCCCCTTTGTATGAACGTCACTGCTTTGAGGGGGGAGTAGCTCTCTTATTTTAAAGGTCCTCCAGTTTTAAATTTGTGACATTAAGAAACTAAATAACAAAACTGAAAACCTTTCCCTTGGCAGTGAAACTGCTTGAGCCAGCTATGGACATCACTGCATGAGCCTTGTGGGTGATCCGTGCTTATTAATGTCAGCACTGCCTTATTTCAGAGTCCTTCCCATTTTGATGCTTTTTTAAATGGGTAATTTACAAAACATGGCAGCAAAACGTGTAATGCTGTTGACACAAGTCCAGCATGTGACTGTCTGGTTTTATCCTGGCACACCAATTTTCCTTCCATGTCCCAAAAGATGTATAAGTTTGGTTACCTGGCAATTTTCAGTTGGCTTTGGGTGTTTGCATGAGTGGCACTTGCAGGAGACTGGTGCCCAAAACACCAACTAACCCAGTGTTCCTGGGATAGGTTGTGGTTGACATACCTCTAAACTGGATCAGGACGGTTTGAGAATGTTAAAGCTGTTATGGGGTGGCACAATGATGCAGTCGGAAGAAGGTTCACATCCTGCATGCTCCCTGTGTGGACTTGGCATATTCTCTCCATGTTCGTGCAGATTCTCTCTGGAGGTTCTGGTTTCCTCCCCCTGTCCAAAGACATGCTAAATTAACTCCTAGTTTCTGTGTGTGTTCACCCTGTGATAGGTTGGTGCCCTGTCCAGGTTTTGCTCCTGCCTGGCACCCTGTGATTCCTAGGAAAGGCTCCAGCTGCCCTGCAATTAGGCCCTTGATAAGCAGGTTAGGAAGATTTTGATTTGATAGTTTGTTAATTCCTAAAAGGAAATCATCTTTCTACTTTTAACCTTCACATTTTATACTATCTTTTATACCTGTGTCCTCCGGCAACAAGATGGAACAATAGAACAAATGTGAGGGAGTTACACTTTACATGAATTCTGTATTACAAATAATATGTCCAAATTATAAGCAAAAGAATGAAATGAGTGTGTAAAAATATCATTACAGTCTAAGAAGAATTGTATCTTGCATCCATGGGTGGCTCTTGGTTTATATTGAGTTCAGCTTGGTCTTTGCTACCACATGGCCTTTGAATGAAATATTGAAACATGCCTGCCTTAATATGGATGTCAAGTGAAGAGTTGTTTAAATCATGGAGAAATTACTGTATAATTTCTAGTATTTTATAATGTCGGTTGTATAAGTCGAAAGCGGAAAACTCCCGCTATTGGTACAACAGATTATGATATGCTAACACCCACCTGAGAGAGTAACCACGGAGCACACGGCCTTTGTCTTCTATGTGGGTGTGGCAATGTGTGGTATCAGTGTGTGCTCCTAACCTCTCTCTCTCTCTCTATTGTGCCAATGTGACCACACAGTAATACCTGAACTATTCCGAAGCGATGTTTGCACTGATTTGTGTTTTTTGTATCTCACACCCTCATACACCTTTATTGTAAGAGCATCCCTTATCTACGATGGAGCGTTCGATCAGAAGAAAATCAGAAGTTGGTTTTAAATTAAACGTTGTTGAAGTTGCGAAAAAATTGGTAACTGCGCAGCTGCAACAAAGTTTGATGTGTCTGAGAAACTGGTGCGAGATTGAAGGAGGCAAGAAGATGTAAAAAAAAAAAAAATTAAGTGTATTTTTGAATGGGTGTATAACTCTGGTTCTGATTTTATGATCGATTTTTCGGGTTTCAGGACCCGACTTATACGCGAGTATATACGGTAGTCCTCTTCTCATGGCAAGATGTAAGAGAGAGAGAGAGAAAGGTGGATTAACCAACTTATACCATTCTAATAACAAATACTGGAGCAATGGGTGCGAGCAACTCCCTTAATTAATCCAATCCTTTTAGCCTGGCTGGACCAATGGAATAAGTCTACTTCCTCCTTTTTGGGCCATTCACCAACGAAATAGTTCATGCACAGCCCAACAGTGTGAATGTAATAAACACAAAAGGAAGAAAATAATTATAATCATAAAAGTGACCATGATGTTACTTTCCTCATCAATGAAACTCTGGGGGAAGAAAAATGATTGGTACAGCTTCCTGACATTTTTAACATTTGTCGGAGATGCATGGGGTGGCGACCCGGCCGGGGCACATAGGAAGACCGGAAGAGGGCTTACGTTCACCTCAGACCACGTGGGAGCGACCACCCTGGTTCCTTTGGAGCTTCCTTTCCTTTGAAGCTCTACCCTGTAGGGGCCTGTGGTCTCCGCCAGGGGGCGCCCCTGTGCCTTGGGAGCCCTGGACCTCGGCACTTCTGCCACACCCGGAAGTGCCGGGGGGAAGACAAGCAGGGACACCCGGTGTGCTTCCGGGTATGCAGCTGGCACTTCCGCCACACTGGGGAGTGCTGGTGGAAGATTGCCAGGAAGCACCCGGAGCACATCTAGGTGCATAAAAAAGGGGCCACCTCCCTCCATATGGGGGCTGGAGTCGGGAGAGTAGAGGACGAGGTCTTAGGAGGAGGCAAAGAGGTGGCTTGAAGAAGGAAAGAGGCACTGTGTTGTGGCCAGGACTTTGGGGCTGTGCTGGACCTTGTAAATAATGGACTGTGTAAATAAACGTGTGTTGGGTGACATTAACGTATCCGCCTGTCTGTGGCCGGGCCGGCTTCCACACATTACAAATAAAGACATAAAAATATGTAACAACTTATATGCTAGACATGACTCATTTTACACTCCACCACAATGGCGCTACATTATACTCGGCCTGTCTATGGGAATTTCCCCAGTCAACCTTCCTGAAGTATTGACCATTCACCAATGACCTCAACCATATTATCTACTGCTAAATTCCTGGGTAAGACCACATGTGTTGTTTTTCTCTTGAAGAACACAATGGGTTATTTTGTCTTTGTGACATTTAGGGCCACGTTCTTGCTGTGATGCCACTTTGTCAGATCTGCCACATCATTCTAATATGCCTACTCACAGTTTTTGTTGACCAGCTCAGTTACTCAAGTTTAAAGATGTGATTGTTACTGTATTTGGCTGAATAGTCATGAGTGAAAAGTGAGTTCAATTTGGGGTTGAGAGCACTGCTCTGAAGAAGTTGTGGTGATTACATCGCAGACTGCATGAGTTTTTCTTTGCCACCTGTGGTCTGCCTCTTAGACAATCCATTATCCAGTTGCATAGGGAAATGATGCAGGCCCAGATCTCTAATTAGGGTATTCTTGTAATACAGCACACATTAAATTTGGCTGGAAAACAGTGAAGTTGTTCTTCATTTTTTTTTTCCAGCTCCCAAAGTATATCCCTCAGAACATACCCAGAATTTATTTTAGAATAGGAGGAAATGACAAGCATGATAAGTAATTTTCTGTGGTGTGTTGGGCAGGACATATGCATATCAATGCTTTGTATTGTGGATGGTTGTCTAGTTGGCGCAAACTTTAGGGAGCACTTTCTTTCCTTCTACAATGTAGGGCCACTCAAGTCCAGAAGGTGGCATTTGACAGTCTTTGGATAGTCAATACCCATGCACTCATACTGTAAGTGCAGGTAAATGAGCCATGCCTTGTAGGAGTAAATTAAATGGCTTAGCAGTTCACATTTCAGATTTGTTTTTGCTTTGCCCAGGAAGGATATTTCAAGCCAGCGTCACTGCCAGCAGAAGAGTTTACTCAAATCCTGACGTATTTGTGCCCTCATATGTAGTTTGCATGGGTTTGAAACAGAACTCTGGGTGGGATACAAAAATGACACATGGCACTTTTCAAAACCTCTGTGGGCTCATTTCAGCACTTTCGTTAGTAAGAGGAAGTCTGAGGAAGTGAGAAGTGCACAGCACGCAGTTCTGCGTTTCATAGCACAGTTGCTATTCTTGTCAGAACTGATCTGTGCGGTCTCATGATGGTCACAGAAATCAAAAGGCTTCAGCACTTGGAACTTCTGTGAATCGAGTCGAGAAGTATACAATCAGGAAATGCATCACTCCTGCCCTTCATCTCCATGGTTCTAAAAGACACACCCTTGGGGCGTGTGTGTGTGAACATCCTCAGACGCCTATCAGATCAACACACAGGCAGACACCCTGGTGCAACTCGTATTCTACCCCTCGCCTCAACTTGACTTCACAACTTTAAGGTAAACCTTCCTTGTGTCCTTTACCTTTCTTGTTGCATTTCCATCTGGTTCTGTATTTGGAGGGGCTGGTACATTAACAGTAAATGTGAACCTTGGAAATCTTTGCTGGCACACTAGTCAGGCTTACTTGCGTACAAACGTGTGTGTGCCTGTGCATGTCAGGGAGTTTCTTCCTGCTCTTGCTCAGCATCGCTCACCTGAAAGGCTGCATGAGGCACGTTAGCTGTGGGCAGGAACATTAACGCACCATATTAAAAAAAATTAACGTACAAAGTTAAGTCATTTCTGAAGGTTGTCATGGGGTGCTGAACTTTAATATGAAAGACATGTGTATTGCAAATGAGAGAAAACGGGGAAATTTCTTTGATGGGTGTGCAAGGAACTCCTTAAAAAGTAGTAACTATATTCTTCCTTTGTGCAGTTTTAAATAACCTTTCATATAAAGTCCACAACTGGATGGAGTTGTGGGTAACACTCTTACAAATCTACTAATACACTTTTGTACCAGGTTTTGTAATATTTAATGTGCATTAATATCTGTGGCGTGTGACAGCATGTTAGTATGTAATAAGATTCGATCAAAGCCCAGGATGGCTTTGAGGGGCAAATAAACGGGGCGCCTTTCGATAGTGAGTATCATTTCAAACCACAAGTACAGCTCTACAGTTCCTTCATTTTAATGTACGTTTGACAGAAGGAGTGCAGACAGGTTAAGTAAGTTGCTCAGGGTCATACAGTAGGCCAGAGGCAGGAACTGAAATGGCAGTGTTGTGGTTTAGAGGCCAGCTACTTATCCACTATGGCAAACTGCTTAGAGTGGTTATTGACAGATGGATGCTTCAAGGAATCCTGAACAATAGACTAAATTCTACCAGGAGAAGATAAGTAAAGTGAAAAAAAACGTACAGGATTTTCTGTTTGTAATATCATCTTGTCCAGAGTTGGTTCCCTCCTTATGCCTAATGCTACCAGGACAGGCTACTGCCCCCTAGACCTTGGACTGTATAAAGCTGATCTAATAAAGGATATAGATTGATGGAGAATTTTGCTTTAATAATGACAGCTAATCCTGGGTTATTTCCAACTATGATCCCAATGCTTCTGGGGTAGTTTTTGAGATTCCAAAGCCCTATGTAGGATAAAGCAGAAAATGGATGGATTTTACATTTTGAGCATATGATTTCTGCTTCAAATCCTTTTTCTAAACTCACTTTATCCTGAGCAGGGTTATGGGAGAACTGGAGCTTATCCTAACAAGTATCAGACGAAAGAACAACCTCAGGACAGCTCATCACAGGGTCAATACACAGACAAACATCAAGGGCCAATTTAGCACTGTCACTCCACCTAAGTGGCATGTCTTTGGATTCTCGGGGAAAACCATAGGAAACCAAATGAACATTGGGAGAACATACAGGCTCCAAGAAGGGAGGAACCAGGACATGTATCCTCGTTTCTTTACGGAGGGGCAGCAGTACTAACACTGCAGCACCATGTTGGAACTGGATTAAATTAATTTGAAAATCTCATGTTATGTTACATGAATATTATTTCACAACATAACTTTAATCTTACCTCATAGTTCCAGAGTATAGGGTGAAAATCATAAATGCAGTCATTATCTGTGTGGAGTTTCTACTGTAATAAAGATGAGAAATAAAGGGTTGGGGCACCATATGGTGAACCTCATTTAATTATACCAGTTGTTAAGCCACAAAAGTAAGAAAATGAGAAAAACAAAAAAGATTTCAGCCAGCACACTAGTCCTGAAGCATCTTATGAATATAACATTCCTAGTATGTCTGTCAACATCCAGTGAAGCTCCCACTTACATACCTGGGACTAGTAGGGGTGGAAGTGATGTCACAACTCTTCAAACCTTTGGTCTTTGGTTCTGAGAGTGAAAGAGGTAAAGGTGTAAATGGCAGTGCCAAACTGTGACTTGAGGTGGAATTGCCACTATTATAGAAGACCTGAAGATTCCTCATACTCATGCATGTGTGACACTACATTTTCCCTATGTTTTTGCAAGTTTTTTCCAGGTTCTGTATTTATCCTGATACATTCCAAAAATATGCAAGTTAGATTGATTAGATGTCCCAGTATAGGAGTATGTGTGAACCCTGAATTAGACTCACATCCCATCCAGAGTTGGTTCCCACTTTTTGACCACTGAGGTTAGGATAGGTACCATCTACCTGTACGCATAACATTACTAACACTCTTGCTACCTGTTAATCTGATTTAAATACACTGGTTAGAACTTGCTTGGATGGATGGGCAGATGTACATCGAGGAATAATTGTCATCTTCCAAAGTAACAAACTTAATATAGGGCTGAGGCAATATCGAGAATGATAGTGCTTTATATCACAAACTGTGCTACCTGTCTAAGACAGGTTGCAATCTAAGTAATCAACACAGACTTTAGTGTTAACATTTGCTGTACACCACCTACTGGAATGTATTTTGTAATGTAACGCACTTGTCGTTCCAACAGAGAGTGCATCACAAACATTTGTAGTAATAAAATGCCTTACAATTGTTTGTGATGTGCCACCTGTTGGAATGACAAATGCAATGAGTATATGTCATTTGGTAAGGGACTTGTAAAGGCAGTGATAATGACAGATGTAATGCATTTTGTTACTGCACGTTTGTGATGTGCCATCTTTTGGAATGACAGACATATCAACCGGACGGATACACAGACACACTAACATTTATCCTTTTATTAAAGTGGATTTTGAAGGCTTTCATCAGCTCTGAAGCATCAGGCAACTGACAGGGTGTCATTATGTTTAAAGAGGAATATTGTCATAAGGCTTTCCTATTTATGTTCAACGGAAAACGGGGGGTGCTGATTTCAATTCTAGCAAATGTATGATGAAGGAAAGTCTTCCCAATTTGGTAGAGGACAACTTTCTTTTTGTGGGACCTGACATAAAAAAAATATTTTAAGCGCTGCTGTTTCTGTGTTGTACAATTCAAACGCTGTTTTATTTATTTTTTTATTTACCAAATCATATTCCATGAAATTGTTTTGGCAATAGAGTAAAGCAAAATACTAGGTGGAGTAGTTAATCTTTGCTTGTGTGCAGTAATTTTAATGCTAGAAACTCTTCTAAAGCTTTCATTTTTGCTTGAATCTACAAAGACAGCTTTCTTACATTTCAGGAGCAAGACAGAATACAAGATTTGTTTAGAGTCAACAACTGAACCCAGCATGGAATTTACTTGACATATTGATATTTCTAGGAAAAGAAAAGGTTAAAAAATATTTCTACACTGAAAAGTAAAAGAAGGTTAAAGACACTATGTTTTGGCTGTACGGCCCTCATCAGGAGGGACAAGCAGGTGACATGCTTTATATAGAAGAGGAAGGAGGGAGCAAAGCTAGGGCAGATAAAAGGCGAAAAGGTGGGAGGAGGTGAGAAAGAGCTTCCATGACAGAAGATGAACAGAGAGATTAAAAAGTTACTTGGTCAAAAATAAAGCCAGCAGAAATGTGTGATCCCACAGTGACAATGAGCTAAGCTTCTTTTTTCTTCAAAAAGTGTCTTTGAAGTCCTGTGAAAGAACACAAACAGATCAGTGGGGCTATGATTAAGGGATGGCATATATAATCTAACAGTATTAAACTGCATAGGTAGGGAAAGAAAGATTCCATGTGTTCCGTAAAGAATAAAATCACAGTAATGTATATTTAATATTAGGATACCATTGTTAGACAGAGGAACAGCCCACATGCATAATTAAAGAGAACTTGGATTCACTCTGTAAAATTTCAGCCCTGACTGGCCTTGCAGATTCACGCTCCCTCTTTAAGACGACTGACTTTAAGCAGACTTGCAACGGTCTGCATATGAATTCACTAGGCTTCTCCATGTTTAAATATTTACCTTGTAAGAAAGATTTAATAATTCCGTGTACTACCCGATATGGCTTATTGTATTTTTTTTACTAAATTCCATCATTGCACTTGCAGGCTGGCTGCAAACTTCACAGATAGGATACTTATGATGATCTTGAGTAGTCTAGGCAGTTGCTTCTGTAAGTCTTACTGCAAACACCATTAGAATAGTTTGCCTTTTGAACATCTCCTCTTTCTATCTTTCCATCCATCCATGTAGAAATATGTTACAGCAGAATAAGCTATAAAATGTAGTAATACTTTTACCAAAAATACTCTTTATATGTTATTCTTACTTCCAGAGGTGTTGAAATACGCTTTCAAACACTATAAAATTGTTAGTGAATGTGTCAGGAACACATAGAAAAAGAAAAATTGATATAAAATGTAGCTACAAGGTAATATGTGTAGTTTTATTTTGAAGCTGTACAAAAACAGAATTCTTTTTCAACACTTTTTCTGTTTTCAAATCAATTTCCATAGCATACATATTAATTATTGAAGACCCATGGCCTGTATATCATTTTAAAGGGCAAATCTTAAGCCTAGTCTACACTTGATGTGGCCATGCTGGATGGGAGGGGTGTGCGGTGAAAATGATGGTAGATTTGGAGACACATGTTTTCAGTGCACACCTCTCACTGCACTTTTTCTAAGTTTGCACCACAGTGGCTGTGTACTCAAAATGGAGAATTTCAAGGAGAGGCTAGCTACGTGGGTGACAGAATGATGAACAAAGGGCTGAAACATTTGAAATGCACTTGCTAATCATGTAGGTCTCCCACTCACGAGAATATTATACTCGCCATTTACCACTTTTGGTCAATAGCTCTGAAACTCCCCCTTCTTTTCTTCCTCTTAAATTAAGTATAGCAGGCACAACCATTCATCCATCTTCAGAGTTTCACATCCTCTGCTGTGACATTATTAGCTATACAGTCAACTTACACTGTCACTTACTGACTAGGAGAATATCAATGCACTGATTGAACAGGCTGCAACAAATATAAATGTGTTTTGGTCGCTCATGTTGTTTGGGCTTTGCGGTGCAGCCTATGCTCAGTTTTCATGCAGTAAGTATAAACCCAGCTTTATTCTGTTGGAATATATATAGTTAGTAAAGAAATTATACTGCGTGTCCAAATTATTGCACAAACAGTTGCGAGATTCAAAAAAGTCTTTACAAAAAAAAAAAAAATTCTTAAATACATAAAGTTTAAGGTGGTGTCATTTGAAAGCTTAAACCTCCCTCTCATTTAGTAGATAATATAGTGTACATAATATTCTGTTCTTCAAATTGTGCACAATTCAGTCAGGATGTTCAAGAAAGCTAGCTGTTGCTAAGATACAGCAATTGGACCATCAATTAGGGAAAAAAAATTGCAATGTAGTATTAGAGGATACAACACGGCATTTTAATGGCAAAACACTATATTTTAATTATAGCAATGAGAAAACGAATGATTTATGCAGTTTTTAAAAATTCTAGATTATTATTCTGTCCCACCAATGCGTCTAAAACAATAAGACTGGGTGTTTTAATGTTTAAACAACAAAAGTATATTAAAAACCTACAGAAGAATTCTTCTTGTTCAATAGAATCATTTTTAACTGTATCTGCTGGTTCAGGATTGTGAGGTGAAATGATTAGACCAGCCTAACAATAGCAGCCTGTTCTATAGATATTAACAGGGTTAAATCGCCTTCACATGGGCTGAATTTGTGTACAGAGTTAGCATGTGTGCCAAGCTTGGCTGCCTGTTCCCTGCCTCTCTATAACCACCCCAGCTTGAGTTAATGCAGCTTAAGTCATTCCGCTTTGTGGCTTCTGCTCTCTTGTGAGTCTATCTGTCTTGATGCTCAATTCTAGAAAGAAGACCTATCTACTATGTTTCTCATTTTAACTGCCATGTCATCAGTCTCACCTTTTCAATGAGATGGTAATGACACTGCCATACAATACTTTAATTTAGACTGCTAACTCTGAAAGCACTACTTGAACACATCACTCTATCACTTGTGTGTCACATTTCCCTATTTTCCATCTTAAACGTTTAATATTCCAACAATATTTGATAAGCCAGGCTCTAGCTGATGCTACATGTTAGAATTTGATGGGTATACCTCCTATCCTACCTATTAGTATGTTTCCTCAACACAACAGTAAGACAACAGAGCAAATGAAAAATATTCACTGTATCCTTCCACTATCAAGCCTGTTTATATCACAAGAGCAATAGCCTATTTCCATAGCCTCAAGTGCAAGATGAGAATAAACCATGGATAGGATGCCAGCCCAAAGTTAAAATGCTGCTCTTTTTTACTGTACCTATCACTTTATGACAGCCTTTGCAGTATTTTTCAAAGAAATCTTGTAATAATACCATCCATCATCAAGTTTTTTTTTTTAATTCAATTTAGAGCCTTGGTGGTGCTGGAACATATCCTGGCTGCATCAGAAGCTAAGGAACAACCACACCTGGGCCATGGACCAGACCACTACAATGCACCTTTAAGCACACGTTTTCACTTCTACAGGGTCAATTTAACATAACATTGTTAACACTAGAATTACCAGAGCCTACGAAAAAACTCGTAGATCCTTCCCACCTTAAATCGCTTCATACCTTTCCGTCAGCGTCTTTTGTCCAATAAATGTGTTGATAAGCAGCCTACTATCACATCCCCCCACCCCTCACATTTTTCTCAGCTCAAGTCTGTTTACCTGCGTGTCAGTTGCTTAGAGTTGTATAGAGTGAGAAGTCAAGCAAAATGACACCTTTTATAAATAATATATCGTTATTTGGAACACTTGCATATCATGTGTGTTCCGTGTTTACAACGATCAATGTAGTAAACACATTGTTAAAACAGAAAAGTTTTTCATGTTTTAGTAATATTTGGAAAAATGTAGACATGAAGTGCATAATGTGTGAAGCCTGAAGTCCAAGTATCAAATAAATACTTTCACAAAATGTACAAATATAACAGAAAAAGTGCGCTTCTATTCAAAAATATAACTGCAGAAAAAAAACATGCGTTAGGGTGTGACATTGACATTCATTTGGTACGACCGCTTCGGTGGCGCAACGGTTTCAAATGTTGACTGGTAATCAAAACTTCACAGGTTTAACCCCGGACAAGTCCGTTTTCAGAAGTGAGCTGTTTTTATTCTTACTATTTTAGAATAAAAACATACATTTGATTCCAGTCTGTAACAGCCGGTGTAAATTTATGATACTTGTAAAGGTTAGCTTTATTTTTTTTTTATTTAGTTTTATTCCCTCAAGTCGCATTCACGATCCTCCCCCACCCCCATGCATTTGACACTGCTGTTTTCACATAGACGCATTATAACAGAGGTGAACTCAGATCATGACGGTGATTCTACATCGGAGCAAGAATACACGTCATACTTTTGCCATCACTGTACGTTGTATATGTATACGGGAAACTCTGCACTCTACTCGTGACTTTACGTTGTAGGAAGTCAGTAAGTAAATAAAGGTAAATAACATTCGATCTGGCTCTTACATACAAAGTACAGTGACGGTAGCTTCCATCTGCAGCTATAGACTTTTCAGTACGCGAGCGATTCTCCACGCTAGTGTTTAGATCTGGACGGTGCATGTGCCCAAAACATTAACATTTATATGTTAACTACATAAAAGCCATATCGAATGTTATTTACCTTGAGTTATTTACTTGCTTCCTACAGACTTTTCCTACAGTAAAGTCACAAGTAGACTGCAGAGCTTCCTGTGTTTGATCAACACGGGCATGCCCAAAAAATACGTGTAATGCCATGAAAAGTGCCTACTGACACTTTAGTATGCAAGCAATGTTACAAGAATGCAGTTAGACTTTTTTTTGGGGCACATGTTGTTATATTTGTACCTTTTGTGAAAGTGTTTGATACTTGGACTTCAGGCTTCACACATTATACACTTCATGTCTACAGTCCTGTCAATTATTACTAAAACATGAAAAACGTTTCTGTTTTAACAATGTGTTTACATTGATCGTTGTAGACATGGAACACACGAAATGCATGTGTTCCAAATAACAATATATTATTTATAAAAGGTGTCATTTTCCTTGACTTCTCACTCTACACAACTAAGCAACTGACACGCAGGTAAACAGACTTGAGCTAAGAAAAAAGTGCGGGGTGGGGGGATGTGATAGTAGGCTGCTTGCTGCTGCATTTACAGGACAAAAGATGCTGATGGAGAGGTGCGAAGCGATATAAGGTGGGATGGATCTACGAGTTTTTTCATAGGCTCTGGTAATTCTAGTGTGAAAAACCACCTAATCCAGTTCAGGATCATGGGGGCCTGGAAACTAATTGGACAGCATCAGATTCAAGAACATAAAAGGTTTAAAAAATAAAAGGAGACCATGAAGTCCATCCAACTATTGGACAGCAAAGTTGTCCCAATATTTAATCCAAAAAATGTTTAAATGTTGTCAAGATTTCTGCTTAAACGAAGCTCAGTATTTTTAGGTTATTTCTTCACAAATATGGTATATATGCATTTGCCATGCAAAAATGATCTTCTAAAGTTTAGCATTTTCTTTAAATGATAAAAAAAAAAAAAAGCCTGTTCCGGTATTTTATAATGAAAGACATGGGTCATGGGCCTCAACCGTCAGCAAAAAAGTTTTGATATAAGAAAACTTTGATAAAAATGGAGAGTTGAGTGGCCATGTTTACTCAAGGAAATTAAAAAGAGAAACTTATGATCAAGTTTGAGATGTTACCACTTTGACCACAGATGCACCAGGTGTCCACATGTGCACAGGAACAGCTGTACAGCCAAGGAAATTATCACAAATGCAGGTAATTATTGAATAAATTTAAAAATATTTGATATATCTTGCTTTATACATACCTTCATCATTCGTCCTTCTTGTCACTCATCATTCTGTGGTGCCTTGCTTTTCTCCTATCTAATTTTTGACTACACTCATTACCCACTGTAAAAAATATTGTTTGTATTCTTGCAATTACTTCTGGTCTTTGAAGGTAACTTGGGTTGCAACTCGTTAGTATTTAGTGACCAAAGGCCACTTGGTACGTTATTTGCTTTATTGTCATTGAAATACTTCATTCTACCTGATTTTCTGTAAATAAAAAAAAAAAAACCTGCCTCAATCAGGAATTGAACTTTGCACCCCTAACCCATCATGATCCCCACCCTACTGATCCACTAAAGTCAAACTGACCAGATTGTTCATAGGAACGACACACACACTGACAGACAGTATTATTTATTATACAGCTGATAGATTATAGCACCCATAATCTTTCATAGTAAAGAAGTAAGGCTTGATGATTGCTAGGATCCACTCAGGTTGGGAGACAAAGTCAGGTGAGATTGCGTTGGTTTGGACATGTGCAGAGGAGAGATGCTGGGTATATTGGGAAAAGGATGCTAATGATAGAGCTGCCAGGAAAGAGGAAGGCCTAAGAGAAGGTTTATGGATGTGGTGAGAGAGGACATGCAGGTTGTGGGTATGACAGAGCAAGATGCAGATGACCGGATGATATGGAAGATGATCCACTGTGGCAACCCCTAATGGGAGCAGCTGAAAGAAAAAGAAGAAAGACGGGTACCAAACTGGTAATGGTTGCCAGGCCATCACAGGGCCCATCAATGTACAGATTCCACATTATGGATTCTGCAATTAACCTAAATTTACATGTTTGGGATGAGAGAGGAAAACTAGAATATTCTGTGCAAGACCAGATTAAGACCCTTCAGACTTAGTTCCTTAAAAAGGAGTTTATCATACAGCAAAGCAGCATGCAGACACCAGGGTGTGGTTTTTCTCACTTTTGATTTTGGCATAAGACTTGAGATCGGTTCATCAAGGGGTTACTTTCTTCCTTGATCATTTTGGCATGCTGATTCTACTTCATTGCTTTGACCTTGGGTCTTGGAGAAACATCCCCTTGCTGTCAAATGCACCCAGAAGGCTCTGATGGTAGATCTGTGAAAGATCCAAAGAGACATGTGAAGTACACTGAAGTTCTGAGATTTGAACTCAGAATTCTGAAGCAGTGAAGGCTGCAGCAGTAGTCAACACCACCAATCAAGTTCATGTTGTTAATGGCATCGAAAGAATTACAAGGAAATAAGCAAGTTTGATTAATCAATCCAAAAGGGGGCATTTTTGGCACAGTGGTTTCAATATAGCTTCATTTTTTTTAATCTCAGATCCCAGTCCTGGCTTACTATGCATTAATTATGCAGCTTCTGGCAGTGTGCATGTGGATTTCCTTCAGCACACATGGCATTCATTGGTTTTTGTCAGGGTGTCCTGCGACTTGTTGGTGCTCAGTTCAAGAGTGTTCTGAGCACAATGTGGAAAAGTTATCTCCACCCCTAACGACACTGCCCAGGTGTAAGTGGCTGTCGAAAATAAATGAGCGAACGGTAACGATTGATCACGTAATTAACGGAAATAATTCGACTAGGTATAATATTTATCGATGTTCTGAAATGCATTTAGGAAAAGGAGTTGTCTCCTCTGCCAAGATTCATTCAGTGTCTCGGGGCAATGTGGGCAAGTCTTCTCCAACCCCGATGGCACTGCCCAGGTATAAGTGGCTGCCGAAGATGAATGAACGAACAGTAACGAATGATCACGTAAATAACGCAAATAATTCCACTAAGTAAAATGTATCGATGTTCTGATAAGAATTTAAGAAAAGGAGTCTCCTCTGCCAAGATTCATTCTCTGTCTCGCGGTACCGTGCCCAGTATCAATCAATGCGCAGATACTCAGCTCGCTTTTATAAGCTCTGCGTGAGGTATTTTTTTGGCAGCAAAGAAACTCGGCAGATGACAAAGAAATATAGCGAGAGCTGCTAAACGGAGACGGTGCTGATTGTATTTCCATGCATGTGGGGTCGAGACAGCGTGAGGAGATCAGGAGATGAGAGAGAGAGAAAGACGAGGGGGTTGGGTTCACGACGCTGTGAGCTGCTTGTCGATCTGCATGTGAATGACCCCCCACCCCCCCGTTCTTTCAGTCACTCACTCATTCACATATACTTACACACGCGAGCTGACTTGCTCACTCCTCCAGCGCAGCCATAGGACTTTATGACTACACAGCCTCCTCAAGTTTAAGCGGAAGAGAGGAGTGAAAGAAAAGAGACCGCGGAGAGGCGAGACGCGCGGCCCGTGAATGAGAGAAGGTACGCTAAAGCGGGTGGCTTCACCGCTCTGATAAATGCGCGCCAAAGTTCGCGTGTTTATCGAGCGCGAGGCGGGACGGTAACGCCGCGGTCACGCGCGAACGGTTTCGGGTATCGCGAAGGTTCCCCAGCTTCTTGTCTGCGCGTGGAGCCGTCCTTTCAAGAAATCAATCGGAGACGGGAACAAAAAAAAACAAAAAAACAACAACACTGGATGCGTAACGCAAAAGTATTAAGAGCGTTACAGTTACATAGATGGGTAGGATGTCAGACTTGACACCTCAGCCTTTTTAATTTGGCGTGCACGGGTGGAGCCGGCTGAGCCTCACTATCCGAACAAGGGCGTCCCGTTTTGCGTGTCCGGACGTGGGCATTTCTCGCAACATCGCGGTGAGAGCTTCATTTATGTCACTTTTTGTTTATTTGCTATTTTTAAGAGGTTTAAGAGACCGAGGGCAGATTCATACATTTAAACACTATTCAATCAAAAGAGCCAAAAATAACCACTTTGAATAACTGAAGACTGGTCCTCACCACATCCGAAGATTTGTTTTTTAAAGAGTTTGTCAAGTGTAGGAGAAGAAAAAGAAGAAGTTAAGTGTAGGTGTTTGTGTTAAATGTACCAGATTTCCTTTTCTGATTATAATTTATCAAGATGTGCATTTGGCGTGTGTGTGTGTGTGTGTGTATACCAGAATGACATGTTATGAACTAATATGTAAAAAACTCAATGTCAGTGTGTTTGTTCATCATATAATTCCACCCCCATGGTGCAGTTGCTCACATAATCCCACTTTTGTCAGGAAAAGACACTACTTTAACCCCGGGAGTACCATGTCCTTTTTTAACTACAGAACGCCTCTTCCTGGATTTTGAGCCCTGGAATAAATTCAATTGATTTGTCACTGTAAGAGTGGATGTTAAGAAACACCATTTCTAAAAACGAGGTACTTCTGCCTTAAAATGTTTTACCTGGGTATTACTGCCAATACCCCTGATAAAGTTTGATCTCTTTTTTTTTTTTACTTCTTACTGTGCTTATTCTAGAATATTCAGTGCCAAATTGGTGCATATTTGTACGAGCTGGTGCATTAGCTTTCACCCCACTCTTGCCATCTGTGTTATTCTCAGCACGTCATCATCATTTCCAGATAGACGACAGTGCAGAATCCTCTGTATGGGTTGCAGCTTTGTTAATCTTGAATGGAAGAAGTTTCTTCCCTCCTTTTTTTTTTTTTTCTTCTATACAGTCCTTCATTGAGGGCCTTGAAAGCCCTTGTGTCACACAGCCCCACCTCCCCCCAAACCATCTGCTTTTTTGCTCTGTTGTTTCATGTCACGTGCAAGCCTGTGGTTCGACCAATTAAGTGGCCTTTAAAACAACAGTGTGTACTTTATAGGGGCACAGTGGAACATTTTCAACAGATTATTAAAAGAATCTGTTAAGGTACGGTTCTGCGGGCATCTTACAAGTTGTAAGGATCTAGGCCCGGAACAGATTTGGGATGTTGTAGTCTCCAGCTGAATGAAAGAGTAGGAGGTGAATTTCTGCGTAATTCACTCAGCAGGCTGTAGTCTGCCTTTAGTATGGCTTGTGATAATTGCTAGTTAAAGGAAACAGCTATTTTAATAACCTCACTTCCTCGGGCATTAATTATCGGCATTTGTGGCCTTTGCCTTTTTTTCAGGTTGTTTAAGCATTTAGGTTTACACAATTGATGTGAAAGCCTCAAAAGTATTGTCGCATGGCTGCATGTCTCTGAGCAGTGATAAATACATTCTCCTCGTAATTGTGACACTGCTTATGCTGCCTTCTCATATATTGCATTTTTAAATGCAGGGTACTTATTCATCCATTTTTTTTTATAAACAACACTTTTTTCCCAGCACAGAGGAAGTGCAAGGAAAAGCCCAATGGTGTTTCTACATTAAGGGCTAGTGGGGCACAAACCTACCAGATGCTGTCCAAAACGATGTATTATATATTAAAATGTTTATTACACTTCCCCAGCTTTGTCTTCATCATTAGGTCCTTCCATGAAAACCCTAAATACAAAGAGGACTGTTTGATTTATGTTAGGTAGATTGCCCAGAGGGGACTGGGCGGTCTCGTGGTCTGGAACCCCTACAGATTTTATTTTTTTTCTCCAGCTCTTGGAGTTTTTTTGTTTTTTCTGTCCACCCTGGCCATCGGACCTTACTTATTCTATGTTAATTAATGTTGACTTATGTTTATTTTTTATTGTGTCTTCTATTTTTCTATTCTTCATTTTGTAAAACACTTTAAGCTACATTTTTTGTATGAATATGTGCTATATAAATAAATGTTGATTGATTGACTGATTGATCTTCTAAAGTGTTTTCTCCAGGTTTCTATCACATGCCCATTGTAATTATTTAGAAAAATATTGCTTAATTTAGTATGTGAAATTGACTTTGTGCCAGGTGCTATGAACGTGTTTCCATCAGAGAGGGAGGACCAATTGTCACTGTAGTGTTCTCTATACCCTTGAGTGTAGGTGGCATGTTCAACTTGAACTTCTAAAGTTAGGGATGGAGCTTGATGATCATCTGTGAGGACTACCTGTTGAATTTTCTTATGTCATATTTTTGCACTTCCAGTTTGATTTTTTTCCCATTGTAGCACACAACAGCAAAATGGTACCAAAAGTTCAGTACAATTGCTCTCTGCCCATTGCCTTTTTTTGTCACAAGTTGACTTTCCCAGTTGATGACATGCAGCACACACAAATTAAATGGTACAGTAAGTCAAATACTATTTGCTTACTGCCCGTTGTTTACATGTTTACATTGCCAGTTTGACTTTTCCCAGGAAAGGATGCAGCAAGTGCAAGTGAAATGGTATAATACAGGGGTGTCCAACTCCGGTCCTGGAGGGCACAGTGGCTGCAGGTTTTCATTCTGACCCTTTTCCTAATCAGCCAGCAGTTTTCACTGCTAATTAACTCCTTTTCCCTTCATTTTAATAGCCCTTTTTTTAAGGATTCGGTCCTCTGAATTGATTTGTTACTTCATTAAATGGCAGTCAAATAGAAATGTGTTGTGAAACGAGATAACAGATGACAAGCTAAACTGGGTCTTCAAACTCCAGCCAATTTCACACCAACCAGTTCCTTAATGAGAAGTCAATTCTTGCTGTTAGTTAAAGCCATTATTGAATATCATGACTTGTTGCTGCTCTCATTTAGCCATAGCAGACTGTTAATTTTCTGTTTTTTCTAAGACCGCCATCAAGATGTTTTGGTGACCTGAGCAGGCCAACATGACCAAGACCTTCACCTTTCTTTATTTTCAGGTTATCTGGTCACGTGGTGGCTTGTTTTGTGTTTCATTATTATTTGGCTGCTCATTAAGGAAAAAGAAACAACTAAGGGGTCTTATTCACGTCAATTAAAACTAAGGCAGAACAAGTTAATCAGCAGGAATAAAGGCTCACTAATTAAGAAGATGGTTAGAATGAAAACCTGCAGTCACTGTGGCCCACCAGGACTGGAGTTGGATACACCTGGTATAATATGTCCAGAGCAATCTTCTCTCTGCCTGTTGTTTTATTTATTTTTGTTTTAGTCATATGTTTGCACTTCTGGTTTGACTTTTCCTAGTCAAGGACATGTAGCACACACTAGCGAAATGGTACAGTAAGTGAAGTACTTTTTCCTTGCTGCCCATTGTTGTTGTTGTTGTTATTTTATTTTTTTTTTAAAGCACATGTTTGCACTACCTGTATGATTTTTCATAGTTGAGGACATGCAGCAAAAATGGTACCAAAAGTCCAGTACTATTTGTTCTCTTAAAGGTACAATAATTAAAAAAAGAAACAAGATCAATATCAACGATACATCATTCATAAGACATTACAGTGCATCCTTATTTTCACCCACTGCTGATGAAGACTATGATCAATTTCAAAAAGCTAACACGGAAGCCTATATGTGTTCATCTCACTTTGTGGAAAAGAAGCCAGCATTGTGATGCTCCTGTTTCAAAGAAGTAATTTTTTTTCTCTTTCCTTTCTGGCCTCCTACTGACCAACGGGCACCTTGCTACACAGTAAATTAGTATTTCTACTGAACGTTCAGTATGTAGTTTGGTGTTTCTTTCATGTTACTGTGACTTGTACTTTTTCACTTCAAAGATATTCAGCTAGAAACTTAAGGCGCTGCCCTTTGGCAGTTCATAGCCAATATATTTTCCTCAGCAGCAGGTGGTTGTGAGGCTCTCACTTTACGTAAGAGTTTAAATCAATATGTCTGTATTTTGTCTGATGATGACCGGGTCAGAAGGTATCACAATGATTTGATGCCAATTAAGACAGACCAGTCATCAGCATCCCATTGTATGATTGACTTTTTGTCATGAACGGTGCATACAACTGAATGTTTTGCTATTCATTAGCAAAAGAGAGGCAGATATAATTAATTAGATAAGTTAATGTTTATGTTAAAGAATTCTATAAACATAATAGAAAATATCTGGTATGGCCCACAAGTGTAGCTGGCAAAGCCTATCTTTGGTGCAAGGCTCCTATGATTAACCAGTTGATGTGACCACATGTTTGTTCACTGTGGAAGAAAAACCATGCAAACATGCAGAGAATATATAAAATATACCTATGAAACATCCTAAACAGGAATTGAATAGTGGTTTAGCTCTATGAGTTGGTTTTGTTATCCATTGTATCACTCTATTGCTCAATTGGGTATACATATATTTAAAATAACTAGCCACTTGTCTGTCAGCTATGCAAGGAAAACCATGCACTCTTGAAAAGAACATATAAACTATACATGAAAGACAACCAAAGCAGGAATGTAATCATGGTTCAAGCTGTGCAGTGTGACTTTGCTTCAGTCTATATCAATCTGGTGCCCAGTATGTTATGTAATATGAGTACTTGAAACACCCAACCAGATATCTGTCATCTGTAGTTTGAAAACTTTGCTTACTGACAGTGAACATACTGAAATTACTTATTGAAGACATCCCAAACAGGAATCATTATGGTTCCAAGCTGTATTATGTGGTTTTACTACCTTTTACGTGACTCTGGTAACCCAGTATATTAACGTAGCTCTTATAGATGAAGTATAGTAACAGTTCCATAGTAAGTATTTCGGCTTTTGTACAGCTGAGAAAAAACTCTTAGCAAGGTTTAGTTAATGGGAAATAATTGTGCATTTTTAAAGGTAACCTTGCTGCTGAGATGCCCAGTCTCAAGTTCAAATTCCATCTAATGACTCTGAGAAAAGTACATATTTCACAATGAATTATATCACAGTATTGTAGTGTTGGCGCAAGGTACCACAATGGATCATTTGCTCTTTACATGGCTCATTTATATGGTTTGTTTTTCTTAAAAGGACTGCATGCTGTTGCTACACTAGATGGAATTCTGTTTGTGACATTGCAGACTTGCCAGTTTTAAAGGCTCCCTGGTAATGGAATGCTAACTCACACTGTGGTTAACTCATCCCTTGGTAATGCAACTTGTTACTGCTGTTTCATAGCGTCCCCTTAAAAGTCTCAGTCCCCAGCGGCCACTTTCAACTTGAAATGACATCTAACTCTCCAAAATAGTGCGCTGGTCTTCATTTCAGCTACATGCAGCTGGTGACAAAAGCACACCTGGAGTCAGTGGAAACCCGATCTGCCATACTTTTTCCCCCAACTCCATTAGGCCGAAGCTAGACGCACTCAGATTAATGGACCTTAGTAAATGGAGAAGAAGTGTTGGAGCTGTAGAGGTAGCAGTCTCTCAGCCGTCTTCCCCCCGTACTGTTGCGAATGGCTTTCCAGATCTTGGATCTCAGCCTCGAGATTCTCCAGCAGCTACTCAGAAGAGCCAAGCAAGTCCATTAGCACTTGCTAAATAAGACAGTAGGGCTTACCTTAGTCCCACTTCAGACCCCAGTGTAGTGTCAGAACTAAGTTCCAGAATGGATATTCGCACTTTACAAGTCTCTTTTAGGTGGTTTCCTATCCGTAAAAGGACATTTCACAATTTCCAAACTAGATGGAATTCTGTTTGTAACATTGCAGGCTTGTCATTTTTATAGGTGCTTCTGCCACTGGTGATGAAAAGTCATCTCATACTGTGGGTGACTCATCACTGGCTGATGCAACTTTCAGCACTGTTGCAGTACATTTATTGCATTGATTGTTAAGATATTCTTGTAATACCATCAGTATACGCAAAACTATAATGTATAAATCCTACTATGTTTCATCGGTTGCATAATTTAAAAAGTCATGCCAAATTCTAGATTTTCAGGCCTGATAAAGGGATATCTGAGGCACAGCATGACAGATAGGGCTGGGTATATATACAGTACTGTAATCAATCTGTGAATGCAGTCCACATGCACTGAATCATTAACTTAAATGGGGGATTAAAAGGTGCCACCTTTTAAAAGACACTAACTGCATAACAGTGAGCAAAGAGTGGATGACACTGATTTATTGATAATTAAAAAGCATTCCTTGCTGTGAAATATTCTGAACTTGGCAGCCAACAAAGGCCAAGTGCAGTATGATTTCATAGCTTGACTTTTGATTGCGGGGAGACATCTGGAGAAAATCAAACTTATTCATACAGCTGAACATCTATACCTGGAGCAAATTAAAAACAATTTGTAGTGAGGTAATACAAAGCTGGAAAAGCAGGTATAATGTCAAAAATACTTAAACCACAAGAAATACTTTGACAAACTTTGAATTGAGAAGAGTAACACTAATATATCATTCTCAAACCTTTTTAATACAGTTCTGTAAAGCAAAGTGTTTGGGGAGCCAATCCCAACAGCATCAAGCATAAGGAAGGATTAAATTCTAGTCAGGGCACTAGTTCTTTGTTGGGCCTACACATCTAAGTGGCCAATTTAGAATCTGCTATTAACCTAAATTCATGTCTTTGTGGCAAGAACAGAAGGAAAATCCCTCAAAGATTTGGAGTAAACGTTCAAACTACTCATAGCAACTGTTGTAGGGTTTAAACTGAGAATGCTTCATATCTAAGGGAAAAATTCTAACCCCTAAACTCTCATGTGGTCCATTCAGGATGGTAGCAACATCCAAAGTTCATAAATGGTTTAAGTGGAACTTGATAACTTGAATACTAAATGTGGTTAGCAGTGGACTTCAGGTTTATGATAAACGAGTGTACCATATTTTGCAAAACCGTTACCACCTAACGGTGCAACATGTCGAGTGATTGATTGATGGATACTAAATATATTCTGATATTTTTTGTGCATATGCTTTACACATATGCACTGTCAGGCCCAGGATGTTTCATTTTATTTTTGTTTGTTGCATCAGTCATATTTTTAGATTTGGGGAAGATTTAAAGGGTAATTGGAGGTAGTATGGTGGAAATTCAGAAAGTTTTCTACGATGATTGGGCAGTGATGAAAACTGATAGAGGAAACAGTGGTTTAGACAGTAGACACTAAGGCTGGAGAATGTATCGTGGATTAGTGTAGTATTTTAAATACCCAGATATTAGCTGGAAAAACCTATAGACAGTGGAGAACAGGAGGAGAATAATGTGCAAGTAGTTTTGTTTTGTATGGAGTGAGACATAACAAAGAGGTAATGTTAGAAGGATGGCGTTGGAATGATCATGCAGTGGTGCAGAAATTTTATCATGGAGATAAAGAAAGCTCTGAGAACATACTGTGTTTGTGAGGTGGTGAAAATACATACAGTGAGGTGAAGAGAACGGGCTGATTTTGGTTTGGCCATGTAAAGAGAAACTTGTGGAATAACCGAGTGACTAGGTGTACTGTGAAAATGATATTGGCGGAAATGATGATACATGAAAAAATGCTGCTGAATTCCCCTGAAAATGGCTGAGGGATTTTCAGTTTAATGTCAGTCAGACTCTGATTGATGCTGAATTTGCAAGTGGAAATTATCCTATCTCATTATTTGATATTTTTGGCTTGAGTCAAGAAAGATTTTAATTTAGTCAGATGCTGCCCATGTAATCTGATCATCAAACCATTATATTATTTAGGTATGTGAATTCTTTATGATGGTATTGGAAGCTATGTGAAATTACAAAATGACTTGGCAGTATTGTTGTCCATTCCCTCCGACAGTGTATTTTTAGTCTATTTAAATGGACTAAATAAAAACTAAGTTGATAAAAAATCAGCTCAGAAATCTGAGCACTAGAAAGTGGAAATTTGCAGAGTATGTTTCTCTGAAAACACTGCCCCTTCATGCAAGTGTTCTTCCTTTTTATATTAGTGTCTATCAAAAGCTAGAAGTCACATGGCATAGAGCAAGGAAACAAGAAGCTATGACATAACAGTACTTTCCTTTGTATTTTTGCTACTATACTAATGCTGTCTCTCTAGTCTGGTTATATTTTTTTCTGTAGAGCTGCTTACTCCTGATCCATCTATTCAGATTTTCCATACTTTGGATAGTTTTATGCGCCAACATTTTTCTATAAAATTAACTGATAATAACGCATCAGGGTGAAAGATAATTTGAAGGTAGGGTAAAAACACGCTGGGACTTTTGTGTCAGTGTGACAACAAGTGGTTATTGCTGCCGAACGTGTGTTATAAAGGTGAATCAGTGGTTACAAATTATTATCAAAAAAAATGTAAAGATACACACAGTGCTTCTCAGCAAAATGTTCTGGAGAGAATTAACCAGATGGTCTCAGTGGTCAAGCTTTAAAAGAAGAACAAAGGAGAATTTATAGCCAAGCATGTGGGTGCTACTAAGGTCCCCTTTTCAGGTCAGTGGCTCTGAAATCACTTATTCTCCATTGTGTACATTTTTCTGGTCCAGTAAAATAATTGTAAATCATATAAAAATAATTTATCATCAGTCAGTGTCTATTTATAATGTTAGTTTAGGATTTTAACTTAATGGGCTGAGGCTATCAAATTAATTTTGTGTGACAGAGCAACAGGCTCCTCATTCCTAGTCATCATGCACTAGTGGGTACCTTTTGTATTTTAAAGCACTTAGTTTACTTTTCTGCATTTTGCATATTTCTCTTTAAATGTGTTAGATGCATGTACAAATATTTAATTGATGGAGAAATTCTAATTATTCACACATACTGTAGTTGTACTGAAATATGATATTTTTACAGTGTGTTTTTCAGGAAAACAAAGCCACCAATACAGATAAAATTCTTTTAGCAGTGTATTCACTGGACAGCTGTTGTTAGTGGTCGCCACATGTCACTGACGCCTAAAAAAAGGGATTTTCTCATCTCCTGAGTCATCAAACATGAAACTGCAAATTTGTTCTGCAGTGGGTATGGCCATCTCAGTATCTTAGAGAGAAAATGATGACTATAAAGGAGACTAAAACAAAGGGAGGGAGCATTTAAGATGATTATTTAATCCAAAAAAGCTTTACAATACAAGGCACATGATACAATTACATAATTCTACAACAGAAAAACTGATAAATTATTGAAGGTGCAGGATCAATCAGCAACCATCTGGCTTATATTCTGTCTCTTCTGAATGTCATGTATATATTATGTGGTGTGTTGTCATCCTTCCATTTTTATGGAGTCATGTAAGGCTTGAGCCATCCTTGGTTAGGACTCCAGTTCATTGGAGGTTGTTCACAGTGCAGGTCAATGGACTGTGTCTTTGTATTTTAGGGTTGGTGGGTGTTACCTCCTGGTTTCCATCTTGGATGCTCTTTCCCCTACTTTCCATTGGTGTCTTTGAGCATATGCTTTACTATTTAGATCGAAGAGGTCCGTGGAATTAACATATCTATGTCTTTGCAAATTACGAAGTTCTGTGTAACATGTTTAAAATCAGGCATTATAGTTAAGAGGCTTAAGTGTAATGCTAAAACAGAATTATAATGGTCCCACAAAAATCCAAATGATTTAAATAACTTCTTTTTTCAGCAGTTTACTATTTTGTTAAGCTACATGAACTTCAGCATTAAAAAATATGCGTACAGGGCATCTGTCTTAGCTGAGTTTACGGTATAAATAAATCATTTAAAACAAAAGTAAAATCTTACTATTTCTTTTCCCAAAGCACTAAATGAAAAGGCAGTGGTTTTTCAAAATAACAATAAATATATAAATATTTATTATATCTTAAATGCGGCAAAATCTTCCTCAAAAACATTTCTTGTTTCTCTCTTTAGAAGTGTGTAGTGGCTCTGTTGTGTTTAGCCTGGTTGAGCTCAGTGTCAGCGATTCTCTAGCAAGTGTCAATTCTTGGGGAAAAAATCTGACATTTTATGGTCAGTCTTGTGCGGGTTTGTGGGACTCCTTTGCATTTTCTTCCAATAGAACATCATTCAGGTGTTATAGTAGAATTGTATTTTTTCCTTCTTTTTTTTTTTTAACAATTTTTCACTTGCTGCACGATTTGTGTGGACTGTTATACCTTGGGGATTTACAGTGCACTGGTCAGTAAATTGAAGTGTTGTTGTATTGGAGAGTCCATTGCTCTTTTAGCTATTAGATGAACAGTATTGTGCTTAACTAAAATTGTTTCATCAGGCATTCCTCTTGGCATGCATACACATGTGGAAAACCCAACATGACTAAGTGCATGTATTGGCACCATTTGTTATGTGATACAGGTTATAGTGAGTTATTTAGAGTATTTCCTTTTCATTTACAAATGCATCTGAAATTTCTTAGTTAGTGATGTATATTTTTCTGCTTTACAGTTGACAAGCTATAGTATGTGTTAGAAACTGATGAAACAAAGAATTGTTCTATTGTTGTGGTTTTTAGACAGAAATGTGAGAGAAGCTTTGACAGAGCGCGCACTTCCCCAGTCTCTTCTCTTCTGAAATAGATTAAACATTCTAAATTCTGTTTCTTATCTATCAAAATATACTTGTCTGTCATTCATAAGTGACTTGCTTCATTTCTGTTCTAAACCTGTGCAGACAAGAAAAGTATTTGATATTAGTAGACAGTAGCTGTGCATTGAAAATAAACATGATAGGAATCAAGCTCTGTATTATGCATATGAAGTTATTTGACAAAGTAAAAATAGAATTCTCAGCCTTTGGATTGATATATTGCATGTATTCAGTTCATAGTTTTAAAGTTTTTAATTTTTAATATAATTGATGCACAGTTATTCTACATTATCATACAATAATAATCCTCACAGTGTGCAAAACAACCATACTTAAATATGTAACAAATATTGAAGATATTGTTGCTGGCATCAGTGTCTTTTTTGGTTTCTCATTAACCAGTACTGGAGTTATTTCTGGACATGATAAAAAATATGGTCTGAACATTTTACTCTAATTTCAGTCAGTCTATCTGTAAAAAAAATTTAAATAATGAACACCTATTAATTGTAGTTAATTTCTTGAACAGAAGGTAACTCAATATTGTAAGTAGTTAGTAAGGTGAAACCAATTGGATGCCAGCTTATTTACAAGTAGTGTTTCTACCAAAGTAAATGTATGTCCTATGTCTTTGGCATTACTCTGCACAATATTTTGTTTAGTTGTTTTCTGATTGTTTCTTCTTTTCATTTTTCCTCATTTTTATGCCTTTTAGACAACAATAAAGTTAGAATATTAGTGTGTATTCCACTTTAAGATCATTTTTTTGTCATGATGGTTTCTGCCGCATCTGATTTCTGCTTATTCTCTTCCCATTTACTGACAGCAAGCCCTACATTTTGCCCCCTGTGGCTTAGCTGGGGCCAGTTTTCAGAGGAGAAAACAGAGCTAAAAGCAAAAAAAAAAATTCTTTACCAACTCTTAATAGGAGATGGGCCAAGGCTCTTAGCGAGGCCAAGCTTTTAATCCCATCATGATGAAATGCTACACTACAATTCCTCCTTTGAATTAGGACACACGAAGTATTCTTATGTCAATTAGTGTTTTGAAAGTAAAAGTTAAGAGTAAGATCATCTCGCTTCAAATGATTACAGTATTTGGTTTTATTCTAGTGTAAAGGTAAAGGTTAGCTTTCTGTTTGATTCTGTTCCAGTTTAGTTGTAACTTTGGATGATTCCTCTTTGAATCCAAATATTTTCTTATTTAGCCATTTAACCATACATTTCCTTTTTTCTTTTAATCTGTCCTAAGTTATCACAGTGATCGGATTCAGAGGTGTTAATCAAGCAGAAAGGAAAACTTGGCAGGGTTGAATGGATTTAATCCCACTGGAGAACCCAAAAATAGCATACATCACCTACCAAGAATTGCCACAAGAATTACTTTGTATTCTGTCTCCAGCATTTTCTCTGTATACAGTTTTAGCATCTGTAGTCGCATTGTTTTTAAAGCTTCGTATTTCTTCCTTTTCATACTTAATTATCGTGTGTTGGCAAAGTCATTGTCAAATTAAAAACTCTATAACCACTTTAAGTTGGGTATCAGTGCAATTAAAGTGTTTTATTGGAAAGTAGATCTGCTCAAAAAGAAGTACTGTACTTGTACTTATATGTGACCAATGTTTGTATATTTACAGTATGCATGCATTAAGGAAGGATTTTCCACAACAGTTATTTATTCTAGTGTTGAAGATTTAAGCTTCTGTTTTACATAAGACAATTGAAATATCTGGAATTCACTTGTGTATACTTATGTGGGTGACCTAAGTTGGTAACATTTATACATGGATCAGAAATTTGAAAAGTGCCCAAAAGGCCTTCGCACTACATTACATATATACCTTTTTTCTAAGGTAATGCATTCATACCATGTATTTATTTAGTATTTTATACAGTACATAAAAATGTGATGGATGAGAAAATCAGACAGCCAAACACAGAGTAGTAGCATTCAAAAGTGCATCATGCATATTTAATTTTTGTAAAAGTTTCCTGACCTCATTTTCCAATAAACACACAAACCCCTGGGCTCAATAATTTACTTCTTTGATTGGGCGAAGAGGAGCTCCATTATATTGTAATTTGTCCCATTTAATGCCTTAATTCACACAGTCATAACTTTATAACATAAATTTCCTGAACTCGTACAATTGTCAGTACAGGCTGTGATGCTGTGTGTTTTGCCTTGAACTTACTTGCCTTTGTTCACAGTCACACATACTTGTATGTTAAATTTACGAGTTCCTACTAATGATACTACAGTATAATCACACATGCCTTGGACAGAGCAGCACACTGGCAAATTTTCTGGGGCAGCCTTGATAGGTGATAGGGGCTTTCGCTTCTCTTCAGCACAAAAATAGACAAGGCTTCTCAAAACCAACCTGCTTTTTAAAAGAGTTGTTCATTTGTATTTTATATTATTTGGTATTTAATAAAAATGGACCTTGTGTACATTCTGAAGCAGTCGTTAGTAGGTGGGGCAGCACATGAGGCCGCAAGGCAAAGAAATGTATTTATTTTATGCCTTTGCTCTTATTATACAGTATATCTTTATTACTAGTGTTGTGTCGGGCACTTTGTGGTGAACAATTTGAACATGTCTCTAAGTAAACAATATGGTGTTATGTTACATTGTGAAAATTTATGCAATGATTTGAGACAAACTAGATGTGAAGCATTCTCTATAAACATGCAGAGTGCAAAAAAATCAAGAGATTAACCCCTTCTTGTTATTAAAACAGATGCTATTTGAAATTATTAATTTTGGTCAATCTGTGTGTGATGCACACTTTTTTTTACTTTATACAGACCTAACTCCTCATCATGTACTTCCTAACACTTGTTGACACTTTTAAGCCTTCCTCCATAACAGTACATTTTACAGACTGTTTAAAGTCTGTATTTAAACCTCTTCAACATTTACACTTTACATACTTCAATTTATTTCAATAAGCATGCTCATTCACTTTTCTTTTCAAAATGAAAAGAGCACATCTTGTTGGAACAAGAACTAGACAGAGCAGGGGTGGCATTCAGTCACAGGGTGTAGTTCCTCACTCGCAAAAAACTAATTTGGAATTGATTATCAATCTTCCCGCATTAAATTTTGATGTTAACAGTTGGATTAAACCATAGCGTATGCACTGGGTTGTAGATGTTGACCTTGCTGGACACCCCTAATTGGAGGATCACTAGCTGATACAGAAAAAAGGCTTAAATTAATATTTTACATGTAGCTATGCTAGATCTGAAATAAGTAATCTTACTCTGATAACAAAGGAAGTGCAGTTTATGCTTCAGTAAGTGAGGCATCTCCTTGCAGAGGAAATTAATAATTAGAATAATTTAGATAAATGTTCCAATTACTAGAAACAGGTGCTAACCAAGCTCCCATTAACAATTTAACACACTAATTATTAATGTTATCGGCTACGATTCCTGATTAGATGTTAAAATGAAATTCTTGATGACTAAGAATGTAAGGATATTTTTATGTAAAACTACTTTTTATATTTTCCATGTAGAAAAACAACTATCAAAAAATAAATGCAGGCATTAACATATACTCTGATGTGCAATATTGCTGTTTACACATTGTACACTTTAATGCTTTTTGTGCACAGTATTATTATTTATTATTATATTTGTTTAGGCCTGCCATGGCAATGCGCAACATATAGTATGTGTTGCAGATTCTTTTGTCTGTTATTTAGTGATCCACTGCAGTCCTAGATAATTATCAAATTTGGAACCTTCTCATCTAGTGGTTTCCCCTTGAATAGCAAATATATCATTCCATCTTTAGAAATATTTTCGGAAAAGATTGAAAAAGAGTAGCAAAACATAAAAATACACTATGAAGTATTCCATAATGATTAGAAAGCAGGGTTGAGGGTAAGAGTTTACCTTGACTTTGCCTCAGACTGACATGGCTCTCTGCAAAAGCAAACATGGCAGTGACACTGTATTTCATGGCCTATGTCATAATGATTCTTTAGATGTGTGACATGCGAATGAAACAGGCAGTTCTTCTTTCTGGCCTTTATTATGTACTGATTGCTTGCATAAAGCCATTTGGAGTACATTATGTCTATGACTGTAAGGACTCCCCGGAATGCCTCAAACAATGAGAGTGGCTGTTTGTGGTTTACTTCAACTTCCTCTTCCTACTTCTGACCCACCATCCCCCATTTTATCTTTATAACCTTTGCCTTTAATGATCTTGTGTGGGTAACTAATCCCATATGTTATGGTATTAAGTAACTTTAGATCCCAAGGGCTGCTTGTCTAGCACTGGTGTGGGAACACTGGACTCATGGGAGATGTGTGTAAGCATTCCGGGAAAGGAGAGAGAGACCCTAATTTGACACTGCTTCCCTTAGGCCAGTACATGATTGGGATATTAGAAGTGGCCTAGTTGGATACTTGGACTTTCTGACAGATTGGATTGCCACATGTGTTAAATCAAAGGCTCTACTTGATCACCAGGCCTTACATGTGTAAATACAAGTTTAACTGTGCTAAGCTGGTATAAAACAATGATAATTAAATCATACAGTACTTTATCTTGTTTTTGAAAGGCCGAAACAAGCTATTAAGGTTGTTTCAGGTGGACCCATCAGGTGTACAGATAGGTTTTTATAATTAAGGGTATAAAGATGTCATGGCCACATAGTTGAATTTTGTATTGCAACTTTCCCCATCTTTAACTGCAGTGCTCAAAAGACCAGTTCTGCTGTTGTCAGTTTCTTTCTGAATTAGCTGAATGTTTCTCAAGGACTTTTCACATCCTTCTTATTTATTATAAATTTCTGCTTTTCTCTGCTTATTCAAAACAGAAAACCATGTTTTCTTTATTTAACATATTGGTTGATTATACCATGAATCCATATCACATTTTAAGTTAAAAGGAATCAAGCACTGTATATTGTAAGGGACAATAAACTTGGCTAACCAGAAAGATTACAATATGCAGGCTTTCAAGGCAACTCCGGCCCCATCTTTAGGCAAGATCAAGAGGCCTGAGTTGCCTCGAAAGCTTGCCAATAAAAGATGTCATTTTGCTTAACTTCTCATTACATCCAAGATGGCTATCACGGTACAACACCCTAGTACTATATTTGATAAGGATAAGCAGCATAAATATTTTATAAGTAAAGTCTTTAATTGAATACCTAAAACTGTGTTTACAGTCACTGTGCAGCATATTTTAGAATATGAAATAGTAATTATAAATAATGGATAACATTAAATGATTCTTCCTTTATATTTTACTTCAGCATCATGTATAACTCTTTGTATGTGCTGTGTCATTTGTATTGGACCATCATAGTTAATTTTCTTGGTTACTTGAATGATTCATTCTCAGTTTGGCAAAAATTACTGGCTCTCGGAAGCATGTTATTCCTTGGCCTAATAGTGTGACTCATACTTTGTACCCTCTGACTCAGTTAAATTGCTTTATTCTAGTTGTGGAACTGGATAATGTGTCAGAAAGAACAGGATTAAGCAGGCACTGACTTTCAGATTACGCACATGATGATGTCCGAGGACAGAGCTAACAGGCACAAAGCTCAGCCTTAGGGTCATTGGCAAACTGTGCTGCAGTCAGTAAAGCTTTGTACTTAAATGAACAGATTTTTGTATAAAACACGTGTTTGTCAAGATTCCTTCTAGTAGGTTTTGCAGTGTTTCTGTAGCTACAGATTGCAAGCATCAGAACATTCCAACATTTGCTGGGTTATTATCCTGTTACAAAGTGGTCTTCAGCATGAAACCAAGCAGTTGTCTTTAAAGTGACAAAAGCTGGACAAAATAGGACATAAAACACATGGGTGTATTGAAATAAAAACTGAATGAGAATGACAAGGAGGTTCCGCTTTGTATTTGAGAGAACTAAACGCTTTCACCAACAGTGTACTGAATTAATAATGTTGCACTAGGAGTGAGAGGCAATGCATTTTTTTACTGGCATCTCAACCAAGGTTGCTGTCAAGCTATTAACACTTCTGTTGAATTCTGCTAAAATTTCACTATAATCAGAAACTGAAATTGGTTTAAGAGAACCGTTAAAGTGAAGGGATGCTAACCTCTCTTGCCTTGGTGAAGCCAGCCTCCCAAAGTTTACATTATTATTTTGGTTGAGTTGGAGACATACTATAAATATGGTGTCTGCACACACAACTCCTGAACTACTCATCAACGTTGTCAATGCTTATCTGCAATTTGAAAGGAATGATGGTGTTGTGAATAGCTTCATGGTCTCTGTAGTTGTGACTGCATCTAATGTTATTTGTCAATGATATGTACTTACCATATAGTGTGGGGTTTTAATTTTTGGCAAATCAGCTTGCTATTTTTTTTTCTTTTGGTGAGTCAGCTTTCATCTGCCAAGACCTGACTAGACATTTAGATTAACAACAAACTCTAAATAATCAGTTGGCATTGGAAACCCTATATAGGACCTAAAGTTTATCTAATTCGTATTTCCCTAAATATGATATGTAATATAATTTAAGTGAAACATATATGGGTATATAGCTTCAGAAAACACTATTTGTAGGTTAAGAAATCTGTTTGATTAAGATTAAGAAATCTGATTTTAGTATCAATTACTAGTGATGTGTTTTTATGTTGCAGACAAGCCATTGGCTCTGGAGGCCGCAGACCTCATGACCCACCAAACACAGAGGCCGGATCCATATCCAGAAATGGAAACTAAACCCGAGTCTAACAACTCAGCAGAAACTCCTATGTCGAGGAGCCAAGAGCCATTTGGCTATGTTGGTATTGAATCAGTACTGGACCAGATGAGGCGCAAAGCAATGAAGACAGGCTTTGAATTTAATATCATGGTTGTTGGTAAGTCATGTCATATTTTCTTTTCGTATTTCTGAGTACTGATATGAGAATGATCAGGTGGATGTCTGAAGTGTCACAGAGTGAAAGGAGAATGAATGCTGGTTTTGAGGCAATAGGTGTGTAGAGGAGAAACGGACTAATGTGGTTTGAGCATGTGGAGCGAATGGCAGAGAATTATTGGATGAAGACCTAGATCAAGGTAGAGGGTGATAAGTTCCACAGGTAGGCCGAAAAGAAGAATAAAATGATCTTTTTCAGCGTATTCAATTCTCACTTCTGCGAGGTGTGTATCGCATGCTTCAGGTTGAAAGTCTGAACTAGCTCAAGTCATGTTTATCTTATGACAGGTTGTAAGCAGTTCATTTATTGGTATTATCATGTAGTGTATACTTTTACCTTTAGATTTTTTTTTTGATGGTTGCTGCTTTAACTGCATCTTAGAATTTTCTAGGTGTTGACATTGTCTGTTGGAAATTACTTTTATCAGCTAAATAGGTTTTGGTTCTTTTTCAATGACCTGTTTAAAGGTTAGTGTTGTGAAAATCTGCGTCTTGAAAGTGTTTTGTTTTATATATTGAGAGGAGCAAGGAGAATTCAACTGAAAAATCTCGTTACTATACTGTATATATTTTTCCAAGTAAATGTGTATGTGTAAATGTGTGATGGTGACTACTTATTTTAAATTTTGTCACACATGGTAATTATACCATGTTTCTTCAAGGTTACATACATTACTTTAGTAAGAAGCTGGTATTACGAAAATACTATACTTTATAGAGATGCTAATGTGTGTGGGAATTTGGGACAAGTGGGAATTTTATATATTTTTCATTAAAAGTGATGGGTTGCCTTTCTAAAATTCTTTGTATAAGTAATGGATGTTCTTTTCATTTTAAATTAGCTATGTTAATTATTACAGAATATAAATTTAGGTCTTTTGAAAACTCATAAAGAATTATGAGACAATTATCAGATTGTTTCTTATGAAGTAATTGTTGGAAATGATGCAGTATTTATGCAGTTAATCCAGCTGACAAGTGATAACTTTGATCCCATTGCTGCACTGGCATCACCATCTGAAATATACTAGTTCTCTATGCTGCATTTTTCTTTTGATGAATTTGATATTTTTATTTAAGTAATGGTCATTAAATTCTCTCTCTCTCTCTCTCTATATATATATATATATATATATATATATATATATATATATCTATATCTATATATATATATAAAATGAAAGGTTGACTGACTTACTAACTCAATCATCAACAAAAACACTATTTCCCATTTAGATTAAAAGCTGGAATTAGGGGTAACTACACACAACAGAAATACTAAATACCTCAAAAACTTAAAAATGACTTTTGACGAATTTGATTGAAATTTCATGATGTTTTAGAAGAAGGAAAATTATTCAACATTTGTTTTTTTTATATTTGTCAACAATGTTTTAGTGAGTGGGCTATTTAAATGTGCCAGGTCCCTTTCTTGGCACAGCGCAGAGAAATGATCACACAGAGTTATGGGGCTTGTTGTGTATACAACTTAAGGTTGCCAACAAAAGAGCTGCACTAGCAATAGGTTGGAAGGAGTGAAGAAGGCAAAGTATCCTGTACTAGATATAATATACTGTCCTAGATATCATATACTAAAGTAAACATGCTGTGATCTCCAGAGTGGACCACTAGCTTAAAATGTTGTGTAAAATTTATAACACATCCCATTAGGGATGAGGATGTCAACAACAAAGAGTACCTCCTGTAATTTGGTGTTACTTCAACAGTTGGATGGGATGATATGTGGCTTGTGCTGTGAAGTGGAAAGAGGAAAGTAAGATGTGATTATCAAAAAAAAAAAAAAACTCAAGTTCAGTTACCAGGAAGGGAAGTAGAAATACAGGAGAACTGATTTACTCACATCCCACACAATTAGGTAGCGACTGCGTCAGTTTAAATACTAGTGCAGCTCAGTTAAGGCATCCCGCACAACCAAAAGGGAGAGTGATGGATAACTGTACATATACTGTATTTCTTGAGTTCATTTCTTTATACTATATAGTCCTTACTTGTCTCCTGTTTTGAACCTCACTCCTTCATAAAAGTTCTTCCATTCATTGTTTACATTTCTGACTCCTATGTCTTCTCTTCTGTTTCAACAAAGATGTCACTACAATACATTTGCGGGGAGAAAACCAGTTGTTGAAGTGAGTACACACCCCAACTACCTAAAGCTTAAACATACAACTGGCAAAAAAATACAAAAAGTAATGCTTGAATGAACAACGTAAACAATCATGAACATTTAATAATAATAATAATAATAATAAAGCTTTCAAAATTCCTGTTATTCTTGTTAATTACCTGCTTCAGTTCAGAAGAATACACTTTTGTTTAAAATGTATTTTGCAATGACCGTCAACAAAAACCAAGGCCAATTACTAGGAAAAGCAAGAATGAATCAGCAGCAGGAATTTTTTAGTCATGTAGCATATTCATGAGTAAGGAGCACTAGTGAACTAATAATACTAGCCCCTGGTAAAAAAAAAAAATTGTGTACAAAGAAAGTATCGATCTAGATGCATTGCTGTTTAAGTGAACAGGTTTCTTTATTTTATTTAAACTAAATTAATTATAAGTGTGTTCAGACTAATTTATAACAAAAATCACTCGTTAGCATTCAAGCAATATGAGTGCCATCTCTGGGAGACTTCTGTTGTATTTGTTTTGCTCTCCTCACACAGACGTCAGAGAAGGCACTAATGTGTGGGCTGTAATGCAGAATTTCACACATTTTGCCCTTATTTGAATAAGGGTGCAGAATGTAGCAAGATCTGGCAACCTGAAAAATATAAAGCGCTAATGTGGAAATACCGATGGGCCATGGATGTGCAGCTAGATAGTGGTTTGTAAAATGTGCAGTACTGTAAAGGTTTAGGAGCCAGAAATACTGAATAGGAGAAACCTTGTTATTGTGTTAATGTTGAGCTGGAACAGTATACAAAAAATCACATAGACTTTATATGTTAGTTAAATGTTGAGATTAAATTATGAATTTATGCTTTACAAAGTACTAGTAGATTACAAACAACTTTAGTGGAAATTTTAAAGAAACACTTTGGCCAGTGCGTGTTACCAATCAGATTACGAGTCAGATTATTTAGCTTTGTCATCTAACTTTTTAGTAATGGCTGTTTTATAAGAGATGTCAATGGTCCATTCTGTTGGTTCACATTTGTATTCTCAAAGCAAAAGAATGAAACATTTACACAGAGCTTGAAACCTAAGTCCAATAAACTGACAAAAATGTGTTTCTGCTACTAGGAAATGATAGTCTCACTGCGCTGAGAGAACCAAGAATGGAAAAAAGCTTAACTAAGCCACATTTAGTCTGTTGTATTTTCATGTTTGTAATATATTAAGTTGTTATGTGATAGTTAAAAAATAATAGTAATAAATAAAATGGGGATGTGCTTTTGCTGTCAGATTTAAGGTGACATAGAAGTCAAAGTACTAAAAGGTAACATACAGGACAATGAGAAACTAACTACACCTAATGGTAAGTGTTATATTTTTTACATAAAGGAATATATGGAAGTATAAAGTATTTAATTCTGATTAATAATTTAAAATGAGATAGTATGAGAAATTAACACTGACAATGTTCAAAATTAGCTGAATTCCAATTTTTCTGTGTAATAATTTAAAAAGCTGCACACTAAATTATTATCTCCAAAATTCAATATAATTTAAATGTAGTTAACATTTTCAAAAAAATCAGATTATCTTGATAAGCCTAGCCTTATATACGAAGATGAGAAATTTGGTTTGTTCTAGTCTGAATTATACTTCTTGGTATGGTTGATAGAACCCCCAGAAGGAATAAACTTTGTACAGTAAATGCACATGTCTGAAATAGGATTAAAACCAGTTTTTAAGGAATTGAAAGTAAATAATTCCACTGTCCGGTCATATATCTGCAAAGGGAGAAAACTGAAGATCGCTGGCAATTGACTAAGATCAGGCTATGTCACTGAAGTCAGCCCACACACTAACCAAAAAGCTGCACAGAAAATAAAAAACACTAAGTTAACATGAATGGAACTAAAGCAATGTCTTACCACAGTTAATTTTAAAGTATGCATCATCAGTTTCGAAGAGATTATACACAGAGGTCAAGAAGGTATAATCCTTCTATCTATAAAAACATATATGCTACAGATGATAAAATTTTAGTAGCTTAATACCAGACTTTATTTGTGTTGCAAACTAAAACTACTGTCGAATAGAAGAACCTCATTCTAGCTGTAAACGCATTTGTAATGTGGGGCTTTGAGGCCTTACGCAGCTTGGTTTCTTTGAGTAATCTATAAATTTTATAATGTACTTGATCAGAGTTAAAGGCTAAACAATAAAAAGATTAATCTTAATTAAACAAAAGAAAGATCTAAACAGTTTAGCTTGTTCTCAACAGAATCATCTCAAAAAGAAATTGGTAGTTTTGACAATGATCCAGAACACTTGAGCAAATCCAAAACAGAATGGCTTAACAATAAGAAAGAGTTAGTACTGTAATGGCCTATTGAGATTCTAGATTTTAATCCTGTTGAAATGAATTGTTGGAGTTGAAGTAATACTGTATGTTGTACATGAAAAATATCCACGTATGTTACAAAGCTAAAGCAGTTCTCTATGGAGGAGTGAACTAAAAATTCCATTCCGTTTGATGCAGCAACTAATAAATAATAACACTTTGTAAGTTATGTTTTTTCTGCCACATGAGACATTTTGAGGTATTAACACCAGGGTTGCACTTTATTATTGCTGGAAAATTTCATTCCTTTAAATGGTTGTTAAATAAATAATTACAGTGCTATCTTTCACTATTATGCTTTTAAACGAAACCTAAAAACTTATCTTTTTAGAAAGGCAATTTGTGAAATTATTTCTATAGATTATCTTGTTTGTTAATTTATTCTTATTTTGTAGCACTTTGAGATTGTTAAATATAAAGCGCAATAAAAATAAAATGTATTATTATTATTATTATTTGTTAGATTAGGTCTCTTTAATCTATTGATAATAATGCAAGTGTTAGATTTCTGTATATTCACTTGAGATAACAGGCAATACTTTTCTGGAGGATGGGCTTACTTACAATATTATATGCATAGTCTTGATAATAATGTACTTTATCATCTTGATAAAATTGAAACATGCCGTAACTATGACCAGATTATGTATCAAAATGTAATAAAAAATTTGAAATTTATTGGTATTCATTCATGTTTACATCAAATGCATTAAAAATTCTTAATTGTATAAGCATTAAAATTGACTTGCATCAAACGTTTTACATTTCACAAACAGACCCCAGGCTCCTATTGGTTTATTAAATAAAATATCACATGCATGCTTCAAGAAATGACTGCACCTGCAGTAAATGAAACTCAGAATAATGCATTCATGCCTTGCTGACTAGTATAGAAAATATTATGGAAACTTTGGATGCATGGATAAGTCAATTGACGATAGACATTACATATTAAAAGAATGAATATCAGAATTAAGTTGCATGTATTGTTCTTTGATCATGCTACATTTTCACTTGCCGGCTAGTATTCAGTGCGTTTTGAAAAGTGCTGCCCATGCATTTTCCACCCACGACAGTACCACACCAATTTTTGACACAAAAGTTTGAAGATGACCACACCCTTTACAGTTACTATTCTGTCTGTTCAAATACAGCCTGTATATTGTATAATAGGAAATGTGTATCTTATCTTTCATTTAAATTCCACCAATGTTTGTGCATTTTTAGTGTGACTGGCTATGCTCTTGACAATTATTATAGGACAAAAAAGTTTCCCTTCATTACCTTGCAATTTTTTTTTCCTGGTACACACACACACACACACCCACACACGAAGCACACACGAAGCACACACTAGGGAAAATTTAGAAACACCAATTCACCTAACCTGCATGTCTTTGGACTGTGGGAGGAAACTGGAGTACCCGGAGGAAACCCACGCAGACGCGGGGAGAACATGCAAACTCCATGCAGGGAGGACCTGGGAAGCAAACCCGGGTCTCCTAACTGTGAGGCAGCAGCGCTACCCACTGCACCACCATGCCGCCATTTTTTAAAGGATCATCCATTATCCAACCTGCTATATCCTAACTACAGGGTCATGAGGGTCTGCTGGAGCCAATCCCAGCCAACACAGGGCACAAGGCAGAAAACAAACCCCGGGCGGGGTGCCAGCCCACCACAGACCTTGCGATTTAAAAACCCAAAATAATGCCATCTCATTAATGGTAGAAAAAAGTACAATATTGTATTGAAGTTGAACATAATATATTGCAAGCTACAAATCAAAAGGGAAAGCATAAAATTAGTGTAAATAAAGTAACATATTATCCATTATGGGTGTCCATTACAGAGTTCACTCCTGCAAAACATGCTGGTGTCCTGTCCTGACTTGACCCCACATTAGTCTTATTACCGTCAGAACAGACTTCAACAGCTGGCCTTTAAGTGAAAAAATCTGATTCATAAAATGAAGTGGAAAGTTTCTCATTATGCATAAAGTTGTATCTTAGTGCAGTTTTTGTTTATTTAAATATTGTTTAAGGCAAGTTTACCTGGTTTTAAAGGTGTAGAAGAACAGTATCATAGCGTATCATATGTGAAAATGTCATCTAATAGTTGCATGACAGACACTATGATGCTGGTGAAAATTAAGTATAGAAGGTATTGCTGGTAGATATATTGGGAATATACATGCCTTTAATGACCTAACAGTTTGAATTTCTAAATGCCTAAATTTCATTGTGCATTATTTTGTTGTGGCTTAAAAAATGCATGATAGTAAAAGGACTGCACATACTGTATGTATTATATATCATGTGTTTGTGTTTTTGTTTTCTTCTTACAAATAATAAAAAGGTGAATGTGTTATTTAAAGCATGAACAATTTAAGATAATATATAGCTTTAGTACCTTCTAGAGGTTATGTGTCACCTCTGAAATGTGTGCTACACAAGCACTAAGCCATAGCCAGTGTGAAAGTGCATCTAACATGGGAGTGTTTAAAATTATCTTGGGGTAATTCTGTGCAGGGTGCCTAGTATAATTAAACCAGTATATCCACATCATGAGACTAACTACACATAGTCAGGCATCCATTTCTGAGAGCAGCATCCTGTCGTCTGGAGAAGCTTGTTGCTGCTCACTGACCCTTTTTGTGCATCATAATGCTTTAATGGGCCCAAGTAATACATAGCAAATTAGCCAGACTATAATTCTTTTAAGTACCAAGAGGAATATTGCTCTTCAGGGATCCTTTCATTTTAAAGTTCAAAAAGATAGCCAGACTGCTACATTGTTGAGTAAGCATTACAACACTGCAGAAGAAGTGTGTTTTTGGTCACCAGTGCCATTTTCATTTTTGTCATAAAAAAAAAAAGACTTGAATCACAGTGTATACAGATTAATTTGGTAGTGAGAGTTTTGTCTCAATCACTCTCAATGATAAGATATTTGGCTTTATGTTTCAGTGGGGCTTTAAACTGCTCCAGTGCTCCTAATATTACAGTTGGATTCAACAAAACAGCAACATTATCCACACATAGCAAAAATGCAAACCTTACAATCCGAAACACCATAATCTTAAAATGTGAATGCCTATACTAGCTAAAATTGGCACAAGGCATTAAACAATCCTGGATAATCCATCTCAGAGCCCATTTATGCACAAACTCGCATAGTAGCAAATTTGGAATTACCAGTTATCCCAACCTGCACTTTTGTGGGAATGTGAGAAGGAAATACAGTAGAACATCCACATAGGTATGGTGAACAACATTCAGACACAAGACAGACAGCATTCCAGTATTGGATTGGAACTCACAATGTTGGATCTGTAAAGTGGTAGCACTTCATATATTATCCATGCAAATTGTGCCAAGAAAGGGAGACCAGAATACCTTTGCTAAAGCCCTACACCTTTCTTAAGCCAAGAATATAGACACCATACTTTCTCAGTGTAAGTAAGTTCAAAACTCCATACCTATGCAAGACCTTTAAATCGAAGAACCAAATGAAGTACAGTAGATGACTAATCTACATATTTGGTTAATGTAACCCAAAATAAAACGCTAAGCAATAAACTAAATCCTTCAAGTGGCCCAATGTTGTTAAACTTGAGAATATACATCAAAAATACAATGCATAGACTATAAAACTACAAAGTTTTGAAAATAACATAACAGAAGAAAACATATCCTGAGAGATTAAGAGTGGGTTTTGTTCTTTTCTTTTAAGTAAACTTGAATAAAAAATGTAAGCAAATATGCATTTTCCATAATAAATTATGAAAAACATTTTTTCCAAAGGAAAACATCTGTATTCACTAGCAAAATGTGGCTTTCTTCTTTTTCTGCTTTAAAGTTTCATATTCTTTTTAATAAGAAACATCAAATAGATAATACTGAGGATAATAAATTAATTTACTGAGGATTTAGCTGTGTAGGGTATTGAGTTGGGGTTTTGCCTAATCTGACCTCCTTAGGTATAGTATAACAAGCTAAAAATAGCAGGAATACCTTCCAGTAACTCTTGTAGATTAGTAATACATACCCTGAAGTTCTCACAGGTGCATTTTGGGAAGCATTACTCCAGACATACACAATTTCATATCAGTATTAATTGTTGGCAGCAGTTTTTCACAATTGCCCTTTTATACTCAATTCATTGAAGAGGCTGGTACAACTAGACAACGGCCAATACAAGGAAGCAAGAACTGATTTATTACCCGTCAACAAGGAGATCAGATGTTTTTAATACAAAACAGTTTGTTTTACTAATACTTGAGTACATCTGTATCTATTTGCAGAATTTTGTTTACCTCATTTGGGAGCAGTTAACTGTGACATGTAAAATTAATTTTCTAAAATAAAAAAAGAAACACTCCAATGATACTGATATGCTATGCAGCTTATACAAAGGGGCTTCATTTTAGCTTTCAGTGCATCCCCTTAAGATTTCAAACATGTTTAAACTCTACAAGTATTGATGTTTCTAAATAAAATACAATACATGTAGTAGGAAGCTTCCTATATTTCCACTGGATTCCACGGTACAGGCTATACAGCGTGTTACTTGGAATATTTCATAGAAGACAAAATATAACCTCTATTCTATATCTCTTAAAATTGGAAATGTTCTTGAGCTAATTGGTGATCTCAGTTTGTGAAGTTAAAATTAACTTTACAATTTATATAAACCTGATACATGTATCAACATGGAGCTTGAAGATAGTATGAAATACAAACTTCATAATTTTTTTTTTTTTGGTTTTACTACTAACACACTTCCTCTTTTGAAATTTGCAGATTTGTCACTTCTGCTTTAATGTTTTGATTAAACATCCAGATAACAGAATGCAGTATATTGCTATTATTTCCTTTTTGTTTTTACACTATTATCTGATAATAATTTGTTTTGTGCAAAACAATTCTAAAATCTAAAGAAAAAAATGTAATAGCCCAATTTTTTGTATCTTGTTAAGGTTGTCTGCACTTTGTGGAGCTCATGAGCTCACTTGCATCAGTGATGTTTCTACAGGAATTAAACACTGACTGCTGTCCATCTTACAAAATGGGGACTAAAGTAGCCTTTTTTATGCAGCAAAGCCTAAAGGCACTTTGCAAAGAGAGAAAGTTCTTTGGAACTGGAGATTTGTTTTGTATTGTAAATAATCATATCTTAACCAGAGCCTATTTTTGAGATGTTGCAGGCTACTGCCTTTAGGCGAGGCTTATGCAGATCCTCTAGGGTCACAAAATTAACCTCACCTCCAAGTTTAGAGGTAGTGGCATGGAAGGCAATGGAATTCCATGGACATAGGATGGTGAACCTCCAGAGTAGCTTTAACATGTGGCATCATGATTTGTATCCTAAGGCCAAAGGGCAAAAGTAAGAAGAAGAATGAATTAGTTTTAGGCTTGTTTAGTGTATGTCCACCAAGGGCAAAGGTTATGACCCTGAGATTAAAATAGTGCTGTGTATTACGAAAATGAGCATTAGCTTCATTTTCTAGATGATAAAACTTGATGTTAGTTGTGAGTATTCAAGAATACTCTGACATCGCCCCTAAAAATCTGCAGTGACACAGCATTGCTCTCTAGTGGCAGCATCAGTCAACACCGCAAAAAAGCTACAAATATTGTTAAAAGCACCAAGCTTTCTTACTGTATTTTAAAATAACTTGTACACTACTATATATACAAACAAAAGTTGCAAATTATCTGTAGTTCAACTTAGTCTGTTTTATTTTATAAAGTTATAAATATGTATGAAGGGAAAGTATTCTTAAAAGAATCAATCTTTGTTATGTAAATTTCCTCTTGTTCAAATTTAAGGCACACTGTGTTCCTAGAGAATTCCATGCAGATTTAAGTGAGGGTTGGGCAGCTTAATTAAACACAAATAACTTTTCATTGCTTGTTACTTATGAACCTTCGTTTTTTATTATCAGCTTTGATACCACATCTATCCCATCATGTAACATTTGTGCCATACTCTTTTGATCTTTTAACAGTCAGCATGGAATGTTGTATTCAGCATCCATTTTTTCCATTTTTAAAAGCTGTGCATTAATGGAGTATTTTTATAAATAAATAAGTAAATAAACAGCATCAAACCATCAACCTCACCACCTCTTTGTCGCTTGAGACTGACTGCTGCTGAGTTCCTCTTAGATGAAAAAGCAGGTGGCTTCAACAGTGGAAAGGTGTGTTTCTGAAAAGAAATATTCCTATTACTCAGTAATGTTCCATGAATTATGTATTTTGGTTAATATTTTTCATAAATTGCCATGTGCTTAAAGCTTGACCACTTTCACAAAATTCAGTGTTGTGTATAGTTTATCCCAAGGCCAAAATGTGACAAGAAGTGCCCATATATGCTAGGGTTCACCCTATAATATAGTAACAGAGTGCTGGCACTTTGTGCAGTACAAAAGAGGCATCAGTACTTCCACATATACAGTATTCTGTACATGAGGAAAATAGTGTGATGGAGGAAGAATTTTTCTTTGAATTTCCAATTGATTTACACAATTTAGTCATCCCTGAACACAGACTGACTACTTTTTGGTGTAATGCCTTTGTGTCTGTGTCTGTTCCTGTGTATCTAAAATTAATCAAATCACCTATATGAAACATGACATAGTTATTAGCATTGTGAAATGAAATGTTAGAAGTCTGTTGATTTTGAGCAAAATTAGCCCAGTAGATTTATTTAAATCTCCACATAGAAAAGCCAAGACTTATATTTTACCTCTAAAATCATTAGGGAATGTCATATGCTGGACACATCAAATGCTTTTTTGGGATTAGCAGCTGGAGTTAATGGTATTACAAAAAAACATGCTTTTAAAATACAGTCCTGATTTGCAGTGGATGAAAGCATTTGTTTATTGAAGTAAAATAGCGCATGTTCTTCATACTGCATTTAGAGTAATTATATGTGCCAGACTCTTTATCAGTGTAAAAAACGTCCTAGCAGATGTTTAATGGTAAGATGATTTTTTTGGTCTTTGAAATGTAGTTTAGGTTCATTTGAGAGTGCTCACTGTATGATGTTAGTTAACACTGTTTCTCTTGCAGTGCATCCAAATTTCTATTATTGAAGTGTGCATTGATGTTTATATTTCATAATTTCTAGCCTGCCCCAAAGAATACCTACTCATGAGTAGCTTGGCAGGTGTTCATACCATTGTCCATCTTGTCTTCTCTAAGTGAGGTTTGGAAGTTACTGTAGTAACCGAATATATAGATGAAACATTTAGTACAGTCTTTGTGTTATATTGGATGTCACTCTCCATAATATTGATTTACTTTGTGATCGGTACTTGCTAACATTTCACTGCACAAGTTATACCAGTTTATAAATTTGCAGTGAATTGTACCAAAGAAGATAATTACATTTCTTTTAGCAAGCAAAATTATTTTTGTTCGGTATGAGTTCTGTTATTTCATGGATGTTTAAAGAGAAGAGAGAAAGCTATGATAAAAGGAAGTTTCATACCAGCTGCAAGGTTAGCTTGGGGAAGTCTTACAATATGTTAACTTAATATATGTAATTATTTTTAATTCGTATAGTATAAAAATAGGGTGAGGAAAGCTGAAATGTATCACTCTTCTGCATTAGTGCGCTGAGTCCTTGTTTGGTCATACAGCAGGAGCATTGTATAAGGACCATTTTTACATTTACTTTCCCATGCCTGTACTGTACTTTGTTTAGAGGTTATGCAGCCACTCCTGCCCTGAAAGCATCAGTAACTTTAATTTTAAAAGTGGAAAGAAAATTCTGTATGTTAACTAACTGTAGGTTAGTCATCTAGTTTGAATAATGAAGTGTCATGGTGACAAAGTGGAGTGCTACAACTGCACAGATCCATTCTCCTGGGTTCAAGTCCCAAAGCCTTTTCACTGTCCATGAGAATTTGAAAATTCTCAATAAATCTGTGTGGGTTTTCTCCTGTATGCTCCTGCTTTTTTCTCAAAAATGTCTCGGTTAGGTTAACTGGCAATTCCTCATTAATTGTGTAATTCTTAGTGGGCCTTTCATTGGTCTGGCACTCCTGTCCAGAGCTGTTTTCTGCCTTGTGGCCAGTACTGCCAAATGCCTTGCTGAATTTCTGAATTGTATTTAGTAGTTTGAGAATGTTATGCTATATATTTTTTAAGTATGCAGTTGAAGAACATAATTTTTTTGTAAATGAACTCGGCAGAAAATGTTTTTTGTCTATTAAGTTGGACCTTTCCTATAAATGGCTTTGCTTTTATTCACATTAGGCATAACTCATCTAATACTGAAAATGGAATTTCATAAATACTTAGTGTCACTTTCAGTTTTTTACTGTGACAATATTTTGTAATAAAATGTAACGTGTGGTATCCCAGTAATATATGGTGTATGTTATGGAATTTGAGGCCACTGATTGCTTTTCTTGAGGCTTACAAGTAATTTGAAACTTGCATATGAAGTTCAGAGTGCACGTTTTTGAAAAGCTGCTTATTGCTGCCCAGAGGGCTTCAATCCAGATTATACAAAATCATGATGGACTGAGAACTCTGGGTGGGGGCCTTTTTATTAAAGTGTTTCACAGGTTGTTTGGCTGATTGACTGATTAATACCTTTACTTTCTGTTGTGCAGTGGAATGAATTACTGGTAAAAATGTCCAGGCTCTGATTATTGCATATCATTACTCTAAGTTTTAGTCTCTAAACAAAATGACATTTTAGCAAATAAAAAGTAATTAGGCTTCCAAATTTGGCTTATGATAATGATTGTATGGTTATTCGTCTCTTTGTTTTCAAATTATTTGCAAATATATTAACATTACTGTGTTATTTTGACTGATATTATTATTATTGATGAAATTGTGATTAGGAAGTCATTATTGTTTGTTTCAACAGGATTCAGGTCAGGACACTGCCGCTGCCGTATTATGTCAAACAAGTCAAAAATGTCACATTTCCTGCTTCTACACTCTAAATGGAAACTCCTTATCTGTTGTCCAGTGATGATAGGATAAGGATAAAATGGTGATGGTGTTATCTTGTAAAGCAGAACAAAATACAGTGCATTTTGGGAGGTATTGTGATTAGGTTTCTGGTTTGAATGTCTGCTGTAAGCTTCCTTAGACAAGAGCAGCAGGAAATGATGAGTTTTGTTTTAAAAGCAGGAATCTCAGCTCAGCCTCTGTCCTCTTCAGTGTGTTCGTTAGTACTCTTTGGTTAAAGTGACTTTTCTTCTGTAAACTCTTAGTGCAGTTGTGTTGCTTTTTCAAACCAGTTACCTCAGCCCTTAGTGTCAATTTGTGCTTGAAACTTAGATATTTAATTTGTTGAGTTACCCTCCAAATTATCCTAACATGTAAGATGTTTACTTTGGATACCTCACATGGATGTGGGTTCAAAGTGCTTGCTTTTGTGGTGCTTCTGACTGTTAAGTTGCTCCTCATGTTCAAAGGATTATCACTGTTTGTCATCTTTTTTTTCTCAACAATATGTCTCCTGATTACTGAGATACTGGTAAAAGTGTTTCCCTTTTCAGCATGTTTAACCTAATCAGCATGTTCAAGAAATGTGATGTGGTGTGTCAAATTAGGCAGAAAAAAGTTTGGAGATAGAGGAACTGAATTCTTAACCAGCTTAACTTAAAAAGGCATTTTAATCAGTAACCATGGTGTTATCACACTACATTTTCTTGGTTTGTTGTTGCTTAACATAACAATTATGTTCTAATAAAAGCATGCCCTTGGCTTACATTTTAAAAACATTGGCCAGTTATAAACTGTTGTGTATATTAACATCAGTCCTGAACTCCAGCAGATCACGTAATAGATCTGTAGTAACTCTTATAATGGTGAGTACCATGATTGGTGCGTTCTGAAGAGCATCAACTGGCTATTATATTAGATAGTTAAATGGCCAAGGATCAAAAGGAATAAGCTGAAGTGGAACATTCCAAGTGAGGTATGGGGTGTCGGCCACTTTAATACTTAAATCTCCCCTGCCCAGTTTAGTGAAGATTTTAGTATCTAAGATCTTAACTTGTAGTAGTAACAATACTACACTACTCAAATGCTGAAATCCTTCTTTATAAAAGTTCACTAACCAGAAAAACAACCATTACATACCTGAGAAAAGTGGGAAATAGTAGAGTTCTTTAAAGGAAACCTGACTAGATTAATTATGAAATAAGACTATTTTGCTGGAAAATGCTGGAACTTTTTGGCTGAAGGCAGTCATCTTATTTTGCCAGATTGAACAGAAGGGGTGGGGCACATCCAGCAACAGGAAAGTCCAGAGGCCACCATGTGGGCTAAAGCAACGTGGTTAACTCCGTCATCGGTCAGATAGGAAGTGCCTGGAGACCGACATAAATGGCCCGTAAACGGCTGCATACACACACTGGGGGGTCTGCCTCCCCTTCAGATAACACGGCAAGCCTTTTTGGAAATTACTGTAACAGCAGTGTATTAAAGTGTAATTATCAAGTGTCTCTTCCGCCCCAATCCCCCAATATGAAGCCATGAGTAAGTCTTCCTGTTCATTGCTGCTGCCAAGATAACACTTCAGGAGGTCGAGTTGCACACAGTTTGCAAATTAACCCTTTCTGTCGAGGACATATTAAATTCAATGGAACCTTTAAGACTTTGAGTTACTACAGTTATCACAATTTTATTAGGGGATAATTTAACATTAAACATTGTAAGCCAAGGCTTTTTGTTATTAAGTGCCTGGGCTTACTGTTTTATTTTCATAATTTCTATTAATAATTTTCATGCTGATATTCTTAAAAAATGTTGTATGAATTGCAGCATTATAATTGCAAACATGTAAAAGTGAATATTATTACACAACTAGAAATCATAGGGTCTATCAAATTAGACAACTGCAGAGTTTTAAGTTTCCAAAGTATCCCAGGCTTACCTGTTTTTCTGACAGGCAATACACAAGCTGCCTGAAGGAGCGGAGGCCTATGTAAAGGAGTAACAGGTACAATCAAAACACCCACATTCCTTATTCCTCTGAGCTGTATTCTATGCATTGTACTTATGCGAAGCGCTCATTGATTGTCAGCTCTTACACAAACACAAGTTCACCCCATCAGCTTAAGGTAAATTCACATTTGTTTAATTTTGTGTGGACGAGTTGCATATTGCTTGAACTGAGTCACTGGGCATGTCAGACTACATGACTGTTATTCACAGAAGTATGCCTTCGAATTATGTAAATGATGTCTGTGACTGAAAATTGCTGGAAAAGTCGTGTAATGTGACATGGTGTTCATTCAACAAGGTACAGTTAGTGAGCCATCACCTCATTACAACAGCCTGTGAAAGTACACCAACTTGTCATACTCTGGTATGGCATTTGACAACACTGCTGATTTTCAGCTTAGTCAGCTAAAAAAAAGTTGTAGCTGTATTGAGCTAAGGAACACAGACATTGGACTCAGGAGGAGTTAAAAAAACGTGGCTTGCTCTATTGATTACCTGAACCTGCTAATTCATGTTGATAAAAGGATCAAGTTATGGTGTAAACCCAAAGAAGCAATGGATACATCTTGATGTTTATCAGGACAGCTGCTTATGGCGTACTAGTGTGTAGGGGATATTTTTCCTGACAGAGGTTGAGTACAGCAACATTTTGAAGCCTGAGTAAAGAGTAAGTAAAAATTAGTAATGATAGCAAAAATGTGGTCTGTGATTGCTGTATAAATAAAGTGTTTATAAAAGCTGGAAGCTTTTAGAATAAAAGTATAATGATGTTAAATAACAGGGAAAGAGGAAACTAGGAAAAGGGAGAATTTCATAAATATCTATGAGCAGATAGCAAATTTACAGTTTACTTATAAAGTATGTTGGAAGTGGTTATATGAGAAGGTGGACTGAAAGTCATGTTAGATCGACTTTAGTATCGATACCAAATTTTGTATCTCAGTACTAGTACCAAAATGGTTGTAAAGCAAATAACGGATAACCCCAAAACCCTGATTTACTCCTGCCTCCCTTGTGCGCTGTGCCATCATGCAGCTCTATATACCACTTCCCTCTTGACAACTGTGGAGTCCCAATCACATCAAAGCCATAAAGTCCTGAGGGCATTAAAACAATTACCCCAGTAAAGTTCCAATCATGTTGAAGCATGTAGTTTTGTTTTGTGAAGTCTATGGATCATCCGGTTTTCCACCACTACAATAGCGAGTGTTGAGGGAGGTGGGGGAGGGATTGACTGGAAAGCTGACATTTACTTCCGGTACTGAAATTCGTGAAATACGGATACTGTACTGTTTTAAAATTTGGGTTTTTCAGTACTGGTATAGCATCCAACCTAACTGTCAGTCTTTCTGCTTACAATCAGTTAAGAAAGAGTAAAGATGTTTAGTAAAATTACTATATGAATTGCCCCAAAATAATAAAATAGAGGTCAGGCCTTGGACACCTCTGATGACTGCTGTCACATGTTTATTGCCTGTACCTTAGAATGTCTGCTATGGCCTTATCTACACCACTCCACACAATTAGAAAAGTTGTGGAATGGTTGCATGAACAGGACTATGCATTCTGCTTGGAATTTTCGTCTCCTTAGTCACTAGATTTCAGTCTACAGTAATCAAACATTTTTGAGATGAGGTGGATCAAGATGTGTGAAATAAATTATCTAATAATTCTCAACAACTATAAAATGCATTTGGATTGATTTTCAAATCTACATTTGGGTAATACAGTTGATCTAATAAGAGTTTTGCCATTTTTAAACTTACCAGTGTTGCTGTTGAGAAAGTCCTCAAAAAGTGAGTGCAAAATACATCATCAATCATCCACAGAAAATCTGTCTCCACATATAAATTTTAAAATTTCCCATTTTTCAGTTGTTTTATGTGAGGCCCCAAAGTGATTTAAATGTATTATGCTTATTATAGTTTTGTTTTTTTTTTATCATTAGATCTACATATTAACCAGTGGGTTATTTAAGTGATCCTTTTATGTGTTAGTCACCTATAAATACTAGTTCCTAAGGTAGAGAGCACTGTGTTTGTGAATACTGTGCAATCTGAATTTTGTTGCAGTAATTTTTCATATTGCTACAATTTGTTAAAGCTGTTTCTGAAATCCTCTTGTCTCATTCCTTTATATGCAGGTCAGAGTGGTCTTGGAAAATCAACACTGGTCAATACATTATTTAAATCAAGAGTAAGCCGCAAGTCCTGCCAATCCAACTATGAAGAAAAAATCTCAAAGACGGTCAACCTTATGTCTGTCAGTCACAGTAAGTAATGCAGGGAGGCTGGATGTATATTAAGGCCAACGAATGGATGCTGTATATGACACATATAGTTACTTAATATGTTGTTTTATAAACTCAAATAGTTACTTAATGTGTTGTTTTATAAACTCATAACCACTAGGCTGCAGTTGTCTTACAAATGTTATATCTGCCCATCAAATAGTGTCACTCAGGTGCTCCAGTTCTAGAAATATATAAGCAATTGATATGTAAGCAATGATTTGTAAGTCTTTTGGAATAAACCTGTTGACTATATATATATATATATATATATATATATATATATATATATATATATATATATTACATATGCTTACAGAGTGTGTGTATAACTAAGCATAACTGATATCCTCTCTGTCAGTGGTGATTTTTCATCATATGTATGTATGTATCAGTCCCATGTATGTTTTCTTAGTACATGGTTTATATTTAAAATTGGATAATAGATTGAATTAGTGAGACTTCCAGTTTTCCTCTTTGTTCCTCTTTAGTATGTTTTATATATTAATACCTATATAAAGCTTTTTCAAATGCTGAAGAAAAAAAAATCTCTTAAAATTGAAGAATAGACTGTACATGGACTGAGAAATTCCAATTGCTGAGCAATGTTTTCAGCCTTCTGTCAACCAGCACACCTTACCTTGACGCTTAGAAGGGATGAGAGCGCATCTGCATCCTTGAAATGGGCTGGCATAAAAAAATTATAAAGCTGGAAAATGATACCTGCAACCTTGAGTAGTAATATGAAACCATAAAATTCTTCATACTGGTTTGCTACATATATTTTTATCTTCAGAGTCTTTCTTGTGTTTAAAATGCCTAATAAGTACCAATCCACATTATAACTGTTTGTATTTTTTCATAACAGCTGGAACACAGGTAATGTAATTGACTTGCTCAGGGACACACAGTGAGTCAGAGGTTTGAATTCACAGCATTGTAGTTTAAAGTCCATTGCTTTAGTCATATACCACACTGCTTGTCTAAAATGATCATTAAAAGGAAACCTATGGAGAATTGTCAATTGATTAGCATTTATATGAATGTTAATGTCTCTTTTTAGTTTTAAAAGTTCTTATGTAGTCATGTTGAAGGGGTCAACATTGAACGGTACACTCCAGGCCATACTTATCCAATCTATTGTAGATCTTCATCCAGCAAATATTGTATCTATCATGGCCTACAAGGCCTGTATAGTTGCTCTACAGTTTTAAGTGGTTTTGGATTCATTCAGTTATTATCTTAGACCATGGTAGAAATTCAATGAAAACAATCAAGAAACCTAACTTGGGCTATTCACATTCTCTTACATTTTTAACTTGTTTATACAAACATAACAAACTGAATTTTTGTTGATACAGTGAGAGGGTTACAGTCAATTTTTTGTGAAATTCTCTTTATAGAAAATATACTTCTGTGTTGAGTTGTGTTGAATGAAGTTTCACAAGTACTGTACTAGAATTCAAGATTTTTTTTGATATTTGTGCACTGAATTGCTGAAAAAATAATCTTTTTATGGTTTATTTAATCACTTTATGCTCACAACATTAAAAAATAACCATCAAAGAAATTCTTTCTACACACCATCTATTAATGCCCCTTATTTATGAAATAGTTTTAACATCTTTTGATTTTAGATATTTCTTAGATGCTTCCATACACCTTACCACCCACTTTGTTGGCTTCTTCATAAGAATAAAAAGTTGCTTTTTTGAAGACATTTCTAAGTATGGTGTGGGCTTAAAGGGTTTGGAGGAACTGGCTCAGAATATAATTTTTGTATTTTGTTCTTAACAAGGTGTGTCCAACACTCCACATGCTATCTCCCGGCTTATGCGTCTCTGCTCTTTTTCCACACGTTTTTACTTGCAGCTCACCTTATTACCTCTGTACTTCTTAAGGATTAAGAGCAAACATAATACAATTTTCAGTTCCTCTTTATAATCTAGAGTATTCATTTATATAAGAGGGAACGTGTTGCAACAACGTCTTTAATTTTTGGATTGCAGGTGTAATTTATGGTAAAATAAGCACTTTAGAAACTTGCTGTTTGGCTTTTGGCTATTTTTTCATCATTTATACCTAATTATCCTCATTATCTGTCTTTTTGCCTATTTAATTGTGGTCTTGCACTGTTAGATAGGGACATATTTCTCAAGTTTTTTATGGCAAGTGTCCTATTGGAGGTTCCCTGTGTAGTGATGCCTCAAGTAAGAATGTTTAAGCTTATTTTGTAACCTCCCCCCAACCCCCGGACTTGTGTAATGAGTGGATTTATAGATTTGGAGGATGGGAATTTGGAAGCAGATATCAGACTTTAACTAAAGCATCATTTATTTTTTTCCTTAAATGTTTGATTTTCATAAAGAAGAGAAGACAAATCATACCAGTGCTGACACATATTCGTTGATCCAGCTCTTGGTTACCCTTCTAAGAATGCCATGTTGAGCTAATAGTCTATGAAGCAGGTACAAGATCTCGCTGTCTCTTCTGTGCTTACCATTGAAATGACCTTTTTTAGCTGTTTTCTCTTCAGCTGCAATTTTAACGTCATTATAAAAAGTGTCAACAGTCTATATTAAGGGTTGGCCAGGTTTGAAGCACATATAAATCTTTAGGCTCTTTTGTTGCATTAAATCACAAGGCTATGCCAAAATTCCCTCTATCCCATGAGAACAAGAGGGCAGCAGTGTCTCTTTGTGAATTGATGACTACTGCATGAGGGTCTGAAGAAGGTGAAATGTCAAATACATTAGAATAATGGCTAATTATTCTGCACATATCCCGAAAGACTCTTTGATTTTAACACTCATCATTACCAAAGCAAAATATGTATTGGCCATTTTGAAAATAGGTGTTTGTTCACTTTAAATCCACTTCACATAAACTGAAGAAATAAAGATATATGTATAAATATATTAAAAAAAAAGATTAGATAACTTGGTGACATGGTGGATAAATGCTGCTTTTTGACTACAGGAGGTTTGGTTTGAATCCTGGCCAGGTTGTCAATTGAAACAAGCAAATTTAAGAAATAAATGAATGGATTGATTGCTAGTGCCTTATCCAAGGATTGGTCCTGCCTTCTGTATGATCCATCCATCCATTTTCCAACCCGTTGAATCCGAACACAGGGTCACGGGGGTCTGCTGGAGCCAATCCCAGCCATCACAGGGTGCAAGGCAGGAACCAATCCCGGACAGGGCGCCAACCCACCGCAGGACACATATACCCACACTCACACACCAAGCACACACTACGGACAATTTAGAATCGCCAATCCACCTAACCTGCATGTCTTTGGACTGTGGGAGGAAACTGGAGTACCCGGAGGAAACCCACGCAGACACGGGGAGAACATGCAAACTCCACGCAGGGAGGACCCGGGAAGCGAACCCAGGTCTCCTAACTGCGAGGCAGCAGCGCTACCATTGCGCCACCGTGCCGCCCCTTCTGTATGATATATACTGACTTATCCAGAACTTAAATTGGATTAAAGAGTTTTAGTACATGGCCTAATATGAAAAGCAGAAAGCAATATATTTCTTTGGAATACTAATGCAGTTTTGTCCATACAAAAGTCCTTAATTGTAGACTTGGAGTGCAGAATAGACAATTAAATAAGAGTTCTTGTCTTGCTTCCAATCTACCCATAGTTTAAATCATGTCCTTGCCTGTTCTCAACAGTTTATTTATTAAAGACAGTTTTAGTGGTATCTTAGCTGAAGTCATTAGTCACTATTGGTTTCTGCAAGTGGCATCTTCATTTGTTCTTTTATTTTAAGACACGAGTAATGCCTCAAACCAGAGGCATTCAGGTGCAGCCGAAAGGTAAACAAAGGAACATTTATTAGGATGAACAAATGGTTTCAAGTACAGAGTGTATTAGAAAGTAGGATGCAATTTTGATAGCACTGTGCTCATCACATTCATGACTACTTTTCACAGTATTATTTTTCAAGGAAATAATGTTAATTCTATTTATTCACTTATTGGTTTATTAGGCTAATACTAATAAATGATAAATGCAAAATAATCTGTGTATATCTATCTAAATATATATATATATATATACGTTTAACGCGAAAATGCTTAAGACAAAATATCGGTTAATATGAAATAATACAACAGTCCCGACAAACTACTATGTATTTTCATGTATTTTTTTCTCTTAACACGAAACGAAAATCGTTTAACACGAAAAGATTTCCCTTCTGGGAATGAACAAAATACAGAAAACGCCAGCCGCGCAGACGAGATTTAAGAGGGGTGTGAAATGAAAGAGATGTGGTTTCACATGTTTCGTAGAAAGGAGGCTAACTTGGCTTTGAAATACCCTCGGAATAGCCTGTGACATGAGCCAATTTTGTTTATCTCAGCTACTTTCACCCTCCACCCCTACAAACGCCACACAAAAACATCTCATCTCTCATCAGTTAGCTTTGGAATTCGGTGACGAGTACATCGCAGTGTGAGTAGAAATCAGTGAGTTTGGTTCGCATTTTTTTTTCTATTTTAGAAGAATTTTTTTATGAGCACAATGGCAAAGAGCTCAGGGGGGAAAGCAAACTGCTATTTCACTTAAAATGAAGATGGAGCTTCTTAAGGCTGTTGATCAAAAACAGAAGACGAAAACGGATATCTGTAAAGATTTTGATATTGCTAACTCTACATTATCAACAATAATTAAAAAAAAGAGAGCAAATTACGGAAATGTGTGAACGGAGTAAGTTTGAGCCAGAGCGAAAACGGATGAGAACGGCCAAGCACGAGGATTTAGAGACGGCTTTACTTGTTTGGTTCAAACAAGCAGGATCTCAGAATGCTCCCATATCAGGACCGTTAATGCTAGAAAGAAAAAATGAACTTGCTAAACAAATTCAAATTTTTTTGTAATATTCTTTTAACATGAAAAAATATTTCAGTCCCCTCAGTTTCGTGTTAAACGATTTTCACTGTATATGTATAAAATGCACAACTCGGTCAATCGCTCATTCATCAACAAAAACACTAATTCCCCTTTAGTTTTAAAGGTGAGCTTTGGCAGGATGGTACATCTAGGCCAGTAGATATCAGCTAAGAAAGCGTATTTCAGTTATATCTAGAGATGAAAAACAGAAAAACTAAATACCCATAAATCTTAAAAATGCTCCAATTGATTTGATTGAAGTTTGGTGATTTTATAGAAGAAAGAAAATTAACTGACATTTTCTCCATATCTGTACCAAGTACACTATGCTAAGTTACTGGACTGACAGAAACCTGAAGAGAAAGAGTAGCAGCTGCTCTGTAGCCTGTCTGAGGCCTGCCAGTGTATGCAATTGAAGGTCTCCAGCAGATGAGCATTGTAGACGAACAGCACCACTGAGCAATAACCTGGACTGACAAGTGAACAAGGGGAGACGTCTTAACACAGGAAAAAGCTGGAATTGACATGTGCCATGCAGATGCAGCTGTGAAGTGAAAGGAAGTAGGAAAGTTATGCTAAAAAACTGTAGTTTCCATAAACAATGCTGGTTTCAGGTTATATATTAATTTTGATCAATTGCAATGAAATCCCTTTTGAGTAATAAGATACCACTTCCACACCATATAATATGTGTAAAGGCAGATGGAAATTACTTTTTTTATTGCCCATCATTGTGTAAATACAGTATGGATGTGTTACATTTTTGTAAATTCAGCATCAAGATGTCCACATTGTAGTGAGAAAGTGGGTAAAATACAAAATGTTCTTATGTAACAAAAATCGTGACAAAAGGGTGATGTTATAATGTGTAAGGATGTTATGCAAAATCCCTTAACCTTCTGTACCTCTTGCAAAATTGTTAATGGTCTCAGAAATTTTTACAAGTGTATTTGAAGTTTATAGAAATGGTGTATTATTTGCTAAATTTGGGGTATACAGTTAGCCAGTTAAAAGATACAATGGTCATTTTGATGTTTACAAACCTATTACTACTATTGGTCTTGCTAAAAACTGGTTACCTCAAACATCTTAAGTACATTCTTTTGCTGAACAGGTGTGATCAAATTATTTCAAAGTTATACTAATAAAACAGGAAAATGAAAATGTCATCTATATATATATATATATATATATATATATATATATATATATATATATATATATATATATATATATATATATATATATATATATATATATATATATAAAATCCAGCATCTTTATGTCTGTCCACTTTTCACTTTTCATTCTACAATTTGCTTGAACATTCCGGTTGATTTTGCGACTTCTCTCATCGTATATTTCGATTGCGGCACCAATTTATTCACGTGAATCAGAGAGAGAGGCTGTGGGCCGAGGGGAGGGGGAGGTGGGACCTCAGTAGTACGGGAGCCGGGCGGGGCCATCCTTACTTGCAAGCCAGCCTCTGTTTGAATCGCTCTACCACTCGCCACGTGTTGGAGTGTACCTTGCCTCTGCTTAGCTAGCAGTACCTGTTTGTTCAGCAGACATTATTATCTAGAGATTGTTAAAGAGTAACGTTTGACGTTTTTAAGAGAGAGATCACAGCTACACGTGTTTTAGAGGGTACCTGCGCATTGGCAGAGATATCACGGCCTCTTCCTTTTCTCCCCACGTGGGGGACGCCTTCCCATCAGAGCTGAACACAATCAGATACAGTGCCCGCGTTTGATGTTGGAGCAAACCTAACATTCAGTTGGCCAGAATTAAATTTTTTTTTAATTGATTTTTAAAGTTTGTCCTGTTTCACTACCACGTGGGCGGAGTTGCAGGGGACAGGTAGTTCTAGATATACTGAACATATCAGACAAAATTAATTTAAATAGTCTGCAGATAAATATGCACAAAAATCAGACAGCAAGAGTTGAGATTGCTACTTACACACAAAAAATAGTGAATAGCCCAGCAAGTTGCTATCCATACACAAAAAATCCAGAAGTGAATAGACTTCCAGTTACTAAATATACATAAAAAATCGCCATGTGAACATATAAATGTAATGTAAGTATACAGTACCTCAAACATGTTGATTTGAACAGAAAAACTTGTGTTTAACATACAAATAAAAAAGATACTGTATTTTCTTTGGCTGAAAAATTGCAGTGATGGGTTTAATTGTGATTCACACATTGATTATGAATCTAATAAAGAAATTCTTATAGGGGCCATGAATGTTAAATGTACATTTTATTCCAACTACCTGGAATATGTGGTAAAACTAGAAAATTAAAATTATAACCTTTTGAAGACTGAAAGTGTAGTGCTATAAGAAAATATAATAGTATTTCAAAGGAAACCATTTGGTGCAAAAAGATTAATGGAATGCAATTTCATGCCAAATTTTAAATTACAAGTACAGTGGTGTCTCGGTTCACGTACAAATCGGTTTACGACCACACACTTGGTATACGAACAAGCCAGTTTCTCTTTCGGTTTGTACATGTTCAGTCCCTCCCTGTGCATTTCCTGTGCAGCGAGTGAGCGAGCGAGCAAGAGAAAGAGAGTGCGACACACACACAGAGGCGCGCAAGACAGAGGCACAAACACAGGCACGGGAATGCACCCACTTTTGTTGATGAGAGTAATGTGGCAACAAACTTCTAAAGCTTTTGAGTATAGTTACTTGATGGACATGAAGGTATTGTCTCAGGTCTGAAGAGGAATGACTCTTAAATTTCTTGTCCAGAGGCATATATATGATTGTATATAATCTTACCAAGACCATTTCATTTAAGTTTATATTTGTATTTGAACTCCATTGTAAGAAGAGATCTAAAACTAGAACTAGAATATTTAACATTCAGCAGATTGAATTAAAGAGTTATGCCAACAAAATCATTGGCAAACTGCATCCATTGACAATACTCATGAAATCAGAAACTGTATCATTTTATTGATTTCTTTATAGATTCTTTTTTTGAGATTAACGGAGTCATTTACTACGCATTACTTGGCCTGAATGTTTTTAAATTGTTTTCCTAAATGAAAACTGCCCCTTTTGATTTCCCTGTTGTAGTCTATTTTTATATCACTTCCAGACTTTAGTGTACATTTGCTATTAGTTGTTTAGGTCTCCTTTGATTTCCTTATTTGTTGTACTTCGGCATCTATGGATGCTTTCTTCAAACCCAATCTTTGGCTTGTACTGAAAGAGAAAATGTAGGCTTGGTAAAGCTTATTTTTTCCAGTGACAAGCGATTGCCTGTTTTTCAAGCTGGCTAGGCATGGCAGTACTTTGAGTCTCTTGGAGGCTGCAGTTATGAGTCTGCTTCTGTTAAAATCCCCCTCATGGTTTCTAATGTTTTACCTCCAGGCCATTTTCTGGTTTAAATTTTTATCTACTTAGACTTGTTTATTCTTTTTCTAAAACCGAATGAGTAACTAGATTATAAATGAGCCCTGTCTTAAATAAAAGATCATTTTAGTGGTTTATTATATACTAGCCAACCTGTGGCGTACTATACGCCGCATAATCAGGCTGGTTTTTTAAAGATTTTTAAGCACAAGGAGAAAATTAACATTTGAAATATCGGTAATGTAATAAATCAGCAACAAAAGCAACATTGTAGCAATGCACGGAACAAACCAACACACAATCGTCCGTGACTGAAAACTGGCGGACCGCCATCGCTCATGTGCCCACCTCCAACTCGTCACTTGAGTCGTTGTCATCTTTGCACAGTCCAGATGCACCTGTGACTCACGTAGACTTTCCGTGTACCTGCAGGAGCATCTAAGAAGACGCATGTTTGTCGCAGATGTGAATTGCTGAATGTAGCGTGTAAAACAGTTTTCTATGGTGCACGAGGTCGTGCGTCGTAACCGAAAACTCGTTTTTTAAAGACTGCTTACTTCATTGTGTTTTAACCTCAGTTGTAAAGGATTGTTTTAAGGATCCCATAGGATACCCTTCGCAAACCGTTTTACACGCTGCATATGGTGATTCACCTCCGCGAGAAACATGCCTCTATGAACAAGTCAACGTGGCTCGGAGAGGCATGTGAATATAAATGACGCCGTTTTTTTCTGTGTCGTCGCGTCTGAGTTGGTGGGCGTGGCTCTGTGAGTTGTCGTAGTATCCAATTGTCTTGGAGTGGGTGGGTGTGGCTCCTTCCTGCGTGCGCCATAGGTGCCTTGCCTTAGTGAATTATATATATAGATAAAGCATGCAGTCTTACCTAAAAACTGGAAACTAAAGAAAAGAACTAAGTAAGAACTCCACAGAATGTGCACAAACGAATGCTCGGTACATCTGTCTGTTATCCTTTAAACAGTCTGTGAGGTAGTGACATATGTAATGCAATACCCAATTAGAAAGCATATCTATGTATACTGAACACAACTAAAAATTTTCTCTACCCTTTCAAGTGAATACGGGACGAAGATGCATACAGCACAGTGTTATGCAACGGCCTCAACTGGCCCATGTTATTTTGTTCATAACACTGAGTAGACTTGCCTGCTTCTGATGAGTTTATATTCCTGTTCTTCAGTTTGTTTAGGATGACTAACCTGGTGTAGTTTGTTTAAAGCTGTGGAGTGAATTCTGGCAAACAGTTATCTTTCACTGCATTAATTACAATCAATGATAGATTGTTTGTTAATTTAGGCAATACTACACAAAGGACAATCATACCAATCACAGAAACTGTCAGAATGAAAATAAAATTCACAAATTGCTTTATAGGTTGTTTCATTGCATCTACAAGTAATGATGCAAATTTCATTAAATGCTATGATGTAATAAATGCATTTAAGTTTAATTATCCCAATTAACGATTATTGGTTCTGAATTTCTGCAACATTTGTCTTCTTTACAGTAATTGAAGAGAAAGGTGTTAAAATGAAGTTAACGGTCATTGACACTCCAGGATTTGGGGATCAGATCAACAATGAAAACTGGTAAGAGTCTGAGGCAACCTGTGGTCTCATTGGAACTTAAGCCAGTCATTATCAATGCCAATTTAATGAGCAGCATGCTGCTATCATATGAGAGTTTAATCTGTTTTAGTATATAACTGAAGGCCTGGCATTTTAAACTGCTATCCATGTAGTTTAATGGCCAAAGCATGCGGTAGAGAGAGAGACAGACAGACTTGCTTAGTCTGAAAACCAAAATACATTTTGCATAAAAAAAAATACCTTGTAGTCGCTATAGAAACAGCTGTTGTCTAAAGGTTGCTTGTTCTCCAAAACTTCACAGGATGTGGCATATCATTTGTAAGTAGTTTGTCAGAAAAAATATTTCTTTTTGATATATATTTCAGCTGGGATCCAATCATAAAATACATTAATGAACAGTATGAAAAGTATCTGAAGGAGGAGCTCAACATTAACAGAAAAAAGAAAATTCCTGACTCTAGAATCCATTGCTGCATTTATTTTGTGCCCCCTACAGGTCATTGGTAAGTATTGATAAGTCTTTTGGATTTATTGGCAGAAGGGTTGGCTTAATGCTTTCGTTTTTGAGACATTCTAATCACTATGTCTTTCAAAGTACATTTACTAGTTTGTTTTTCTTAACCTTTGTTATTCAATAAATGGAAGCTCAGGGGGTTAGTTTCTTATTATACCTCAGTAAATCACATTGATAAAGGTGTGCTTTGCTGTTGTTTGTGCATTACATTACAAATGGTTTCTCCTAAGGCAACCACCAAAAGGAGATATAATGATATTCCTTCCTACATTTGACTGGTTTTGTGCAAAATGTTTGCCCTATGTAGAAAAACACAATTTTGCATATTATGACTACTTCACAATCTCATGTTTTTTCCCCAATGTGACCAAGTTAATTGTGGATAGGGTGATCCTTTGATACTTTTGAGTTTAAAATAATACAGACCGGGTCCCCCTTTTATGCCTGATGAAGTAATTATAGTTTCAACATTTATGACATTTGAGCTCAACTTCATTACTCTGTTTAATGCGTACCAAAGGTGTTATGTGGGTTCCATATAGGCTAGGGGTGCATGGAATATATACCTTCAAATATGGCCTGTCAGTACAAGTGGATAATAAACCACTGTGTTTGTACAGCCTAGCAGCACCTAGCATACCTAGCATATGCCATATCCAAGTGCATGCTTTTCACATTGCCTTATGTATTGCTTGCTTTTTATGGGTTACTTGTATGTGGGCTGTGCCAGTCCTCTTTAGATTGTATTAGAATAGTTTACAATAGAAGCATGGCCATATAAATAGTTCCTGGGTATACCATATCCTGGTAATTGGGTTTTTTTTTTTCCATCATCAATTTATTGTCCAATCTGCTTAATCTAGTGTTTGGAATTGTTCTAGCCAGATCCACTCCTGTTAAGATGAGGTACAAAGCAGGAACCAAACCTTACAGTCATGCACTCATATGGGACCAATTTAGAGTTACATATCAACCTGTTTCACCTCTCTGGGAAGTGGGAGGACCTGTCATCCCCACAAGGCATTTTTCTTAAGACAAAAAGATCTATGTATTAACAAGATTTGTTTTTTGTATGCCTGTGCATATTCCTGGAAACCTCAAATGAGAAGAACTTATGCATGTGGCTTGATACGGGTACTGTAAACCCACTCAGCATCAAAAAAGCATCTGTATTTTTTTAATGAATTGATGAAGCTACAGGGACTGGAAAAGATAGCTTAACAGAAACAAGTTATCATGTATAATACAGTTTCAGTTTTTAGTAGCATGTAAATTCCTTCTGCCTAAAGTTTTTCAGATGATGCAGTCTCCGGCGTGTGACAGTTTAGGGTGTTCAACATTTTGACTCGCTGCAAACAAATTTAGTGAAAGAAAAGTAAAAGAAGCAATGCAACATTCCAATCTCCTGGCATTGTCAGGATGTTAAAATTCTGTTCATTCCTGTTAGACTTAAGATTGGAAAAAGAATGTAGGGAAGCTTACTGTCTGAAGCAATTTGTTTTACGGTAAGATGACAGATTTAGTAGAATTGCTTTTGGCCTTCACCCTGTCTTACCCAAAAGCTGTCATATTTCAATCAAGCTGTAAGAAACAAGGGAAAGCATAGTGCTGGAGGCTTTGCACGTGTGAAACTGCAGAACATTACAGTTGGGAGCTTCATCATGTGCACATTTTTTTTTTATGTTTTACATGTGTATAGGAAGAAAGGGGCCAAGGATGATTGGATTAACTGAATCTGTTTTGCTAGGTTGCGCCCCCTGGATGTGGAATTCATGAAAAGATTGGGGAAGATTGTAAGCATTGTCCCAGTGATAGCTAAAGCTGACACATTGACCTTGGAGGAGAGGCAGGAGTTCAAATATCGGGTAAATATTTTGAAAAGTAATATGCCCTTTTGCTCAGCTTTTTTTGGAACTTGGTGAAAATATAGCCCAAAAAATACAAAAAGTGTGTAAAAAAGCAACTTTTAAAAATGTATTTGGCAAAACTTATTTGTGAATGGTGTATTGACATGTTACCGAAGGCCATATCTGTTTTTTATTAAAGACCCTTGTTTTCTTCCCTCAGATTCGGCAAGATCTGCAGGCTCATGGTATTAGAGTATACCCTCATAAAGAGTTTGATGAAGATGCAGAAGACAGAATATTGAATGACAAAATCAGGGTATTACTCTACAATTGAATATGTGCTATTCTGTGTACATGATTAATTTACCAATATTAATATAGTTTTAGTTCCCAAAATATCTTCCATTATACGTCATCTGCTTCAGACTGTAATCTGTTCAATACTTATGTTTACTAACATAACTGTATAATGAAAATGTTCTCCTGAACCTACTATGTGTTTCATAGACTGGAAACAAATCAAACTGTTTGTGTCTGGTCACAGCACCCTTGCAGAATTTTAATTTAGTTGAATTGACAGATTAGTAATGTATATTTGAGTGAACTATAAAATATGGTAAAAGAAAAATTTGAAAACTGTTACATTTTTCATCAATTAACCGTATAATCTGTGCACAGTATATGTATGCAGTAGGTGCACATCTAGCTGCAAGTTTACATTTTAAGAATTTCTCTTGATAATGATGGCTGTCATTATTGCATCAGGTAATCTTGCTGTACATCCTCAGCCAGAGCAACTGAAAATCAAGCTTGCATCTAAACTTTAATATGATGCACATGCACAGATCCTTGGTGTATACCCCCCATATTTATTCACCCTACACATAAATGGCATTGTGAACAACTTGAGGTATTGTTCGTAGGTTTTTGCTGTTGGAGTGACTTATTTTTCCCCCACAGGAAAAGATTCCATTTGCAGTGGTAGGAACAGACAGAGAGCACCAAGTGAACGGAAATAAAGTTCTTGGCAGAAAAACAAAGTGGGGTATAATTGAAGGTGAGTGCTAAAGAAAACATTGATATTTAACTGCAATGCAACATTCCAGATTATTTTTCATTATCTATAGGGCAATAAGTTTGTTGTAGCTTTGCCGAAAGCCAAACATATTGTATTCAAACTCTGATATATACCCTTTACAACTTAATAACTAAACAGCAGAATATATAGATATCGCAAAAAGAGAGTAATAAAATCACTTAGTAGAACTTCTGACTTGAAATATTTCATTATTATTTAGCAGAGTGTCTGTTACCTTAGTATCAGTATAAAGATGTCATTACTGATTCGCTAAAGAAAGTAAGTAAATACTTATTTATGCATGTGTAAATGAACTATATACTGTAGTGGCCGTCTAATGCCAATTGTGCCAGAGAAATGTCTTTACATCTTATGTGCTCAAGTCATTACTGTCGTAACTTATGGATTGGTTTCAGTTTGTTTAATTGAATTCACTTTTCTTAAAAGATGTCCAGGGATGGTGCAGTGGTTGATGCTGCTGTCCTGTAGATTCATTGTCCCCAGTTCAAGTCTTGAATCTGACTATTGTATTTGTGGGGTTTCCTCCCACATTGCAAAATATGTACATTTTTTGAATAATTACCATTTCAAAACTGGCCCTGTTTGAGTTGACCTTGTCCAGGACCGTTTCCTGCCTTTTACCTAGTGCTGCTATGATAGGCTTCAGCCCCTTGCTAAAAACTGGATTAAGTGCACCACAAACTATAAATGCTTATAATTTAGTACGTAAGACCAAACTAAACACAAAATTAAAAAATGTTTCTGAATGCCACTGACACACTTATTTGATGGCTTATGCCATTTTCTCCTCTATCCATGCACGGAAAATACATTTATTTTCTGAATGCCTCTGAACTTGTAAATTGCCTGGATAAATCTAGCTTAAGATAACTTTGATAAACCCTCTTAACTTAGTTCTTGCATATTAAATATTCTGGAAATTGGTGACATCCCTCACACAGATAATCTCAGTTTGGGTCATGGAACCCATGTACCTGTTAATTAATGAAACTTATTTTTAATTTAGTAATTTGGAAATTTAAGAAACATGAAAAAAGTAACATGTTGGGATGAACGAGTTACAGCTGTATATACAGTATTCTCTTAAAAGGCAATCACTTGTGAACAGTGAATGGCTATTCAACACTGCCATCTAGAGTTTTGTAATGTCACTACAGTATTATGTTTCTATGAAGGAACACCAGTGAGAAGAATGGTTAGAACTTACTGAGGCTACCAAAGCTACAATATAATCCCTTTGTCATTTTTATTAATAGAATCCCTTATATACTTTATTCTAAATCATTAAACTGAGCTATTCTTATCCCTTTCCAGTTGAGAATGTGGCCCATTGTGAATTTGCCAACCTACGGGATTTACTGATAAGGTAAGGGCTTGTTTGGCTTCATAATATTACTGAGAGTTACATTTTTTTTTTATTGAGATAAAAAACCATATTGTCAAAAAGCACAGTCGACCAAGACTTTAGTGATGTAGTTTAAGTCATGAAAGCTAATTGTTATGTACAACCCCAATTCCAATGAAGTTGGGACGTTGTGTAAAACGTAAATAAAAACAGAATACAATGATTTGCAAATCCTTTTCAACCTCTATTCAATTGAATACACTACGAAGACAAGATATCGAATATTCAAACTGATAAACTTTATTATTGTTTTGTAAATCTTCACTCATTTTGAATTTGATGCATGCAACACGTTCCAAAAAAGCTGGGACGGGGCAGCAAAAGACTGGGAAAGTTGAGGAATGTTCAAAAAACACCTGTTTTTGGTGAACAGGTTAATTGGAAACTGGTGTTTGTCATGATTGGGTATAAAAGGAGCATCTCTAAAAGGCTCAGTCGTTCACAAGCAAGGATGGGGCGAGTGGTGACTTTGTGAACAACTGTGTGGGCAAATAGTCCAGCAGTTTAAGAACGACGTTTCTCAACGTACAATTGCAAGGAATCTAGGGATTTCATCAACTACTGTCCATAATATCATCAAAAGACTCTTCATTAGAATCTAATTCTTACTCTTAATGAAATGTTTCATTTAATTCTGTGGGATCTTTCTGATTTTATTATGCTATACTAGATATTTCCATGTTTTTTTTTTCTCTGATAGAGAGTGTACTATCAAAATGTTTTTTTCTCGTGAAATATTTCATTGAAATGCATGATGGACACTTAGGCACAAGTGTGATCGAGTTACTGTATCTAGTCATCTGTTGCCAGCAGAAATCGGTTAATAATTGGCTGAAATGGAAAACTGCAAACACTGCAGTGCTCTGGAGCCTGAGTTTGGCATCCTGGTGTATCCGCATGTAGCAACGTTTACAGTAATTTACAACCATGAAAGAAAAGGAGGAAAAAAATAGTCCTGGAGTTTTAAGCCCCCAAAAAAGTGACTTTAGGTTGTTTACTAAAAGAGAAAATATTGCATCAAATTTTTGAGGTTAAACTTTGGACATTTAAAGTATTAGAAAATTGTCTGATGTTACACCACTGCTTCTTACCTTGCTGTGAATTTTCAGTGGGTCATCATTCGAGATTCAACAACGAATACTAAACAGCACTTGGCATTAGCATGAATGACTTGGCATTATGGTCGCCAGATATCCTAACCCTCTGTCGTCTCTTTCTCACTAGGTCTCACCTACAGGATTTAAAAGATGTCACACACAACATTCATTATGAGTGTTACAGGGTGAGGAGGTTAAACGAAAGCAATATGAACCTGCAAAGTGGACTTTCATCTGTGAATGGCGTGATGGATAAAAATGATAGTCAAAGCAACCTGTAAAAGAGAAGAAAAGCCAACCAGATAACAATTCTGCCTTCGAAAAGCTTACCCCACTCCCCAACCATATAGTCTGTTCTACATCTCAGCTGGGCTTTATAACACGAAAATATACGAAATACAAAGACATGTTAAGCAAAAGGAACCCTCTGAGGAATTGTCCGCAGTCGTTACTTGTTCCTTTTTTCCTTTGCGTGAACTGAAGTGTTTTCATCGAGCCCTTTTGGATTTCTAGAGTGGTGTTTTGCCAGCTAAACTGAAAGGGATTCTCTTTTTTTTTTTTTTTTTAAACTAAATTGAATTTTTCTTTTGGGCCCAATTTGGAGGCTTATATGGATGGGGGATGGTGAAGTTAAAAAAAATGGGGAGGGGGCTTGCTTCTGCATGGCTGAGCATCAGCTTGTAAAGGTTCACAGTGGACTCCTTGCTAAACACAGTTGTCAAGTAAGGCCCTGCCAGCCTTTCTCCTTTGTGTTGTGTATATATGTGGCGTAAAGACAGCTCTTCCAAAACCACGCTCTGCCCACTTTGTGTTTGTAAATCCACAGCTACTAAAAGCCATGACAGAATTAGGGAGACCTCACCACTGATCGAGTAGAATAGCTGCAAATGAGCAACTTTCTAAAAGGTGGGACAATGCAGGATTGTAGGAGGCTTTCTGCCAGGGTGCAGTAGGTGCCAGCTGTGAATGAGGCTGCCCGAGGGGCTGGAAGGGGGAAGGCCCCTCTGACTGAACAATGCTCAGGGCTGACTCTTCTCCAGGGACTGAAACAGTATTTTAGAAATGTGCCATAGCAATAAGGATGTAACAAAGCAATAATTTTAGATACTACCCATTTGCCAAATGCCCCGGTCTGTGGGAACATTAAAACACACATTGATTTTTTTATTTTTATTTTTTGTCTGCTAGTTTTTCAAAGTATCGCTAATTGTTAACTGAACGTATCAGTTGTCAGTTGTTGTTGTTGCTCTCAGTACCTTCTTGTCGCCGTATTCCCATTCGATTGCAGAGCACATATGGAGGCACTGATGCCAGTGACTCGAAGGGTGCGAGAGACTCCAGGGCCACTGGGACGCGTGTGAGGACTGTAATGTGAGTTGCCTCTGGCCCGGCCTGCATGTGTGCACGTCACTCCTTTGCCCCATTGTTAGCTCATTTAGTGTTCATCCACATCACTTTGTATCTTTGCTTTAAAAGTTCTGAAGCTGACTGGATGGCCGTGGATTTCAGGAGAGCCCAAGGTCTTTATTATTATTATTGTACAGAATGTCTTCTTCTCTTTGTTTCTTTTGTACTGAACTAACAGCTTAAATGTGACTATTTCTTATTTGTTTGTGTTTTATAATATTCATATGAAATGGAAAGTGTGATTAAAAGTACCATTCTATACATTGTTTATTAGTTTAACTTCTTTGGCACATATTAGAAAAATCTCAGCAATGCGGGTTACCAAGCGTCGGAGTTCACATGGAAGGTAAAGAATGCGAAAAGTGCGTGTCCGTCCATCCAGAAAGAACAAAACTTTTATTTACTTTATTCACCTTTTCTGCACTTTGCTGCGTTTGCAAACACAACTTACAGAGCTGCGCCTGTTTCTATACGGCTGACCGCATTGTTCTTAATGCACTTCCTGAATGTTGGAAGGCGTTTAATTGTAAATTCTGGTTTCATTTCTTCTGATGGCTTACAGAATCAAATGCACCCTTTGTCTCAAGCAGTAGGACTTGTTTAGGTTCTCAGTGTTCAGCCCTCAGTGCCCCTCATGGCCACAGGTTTTTGTCCCAACTCACTTCTCCTCTTAAACCAAAGTAAGCAAGCCATTATTTCCCAGTTTTCGTCAACCGTCTGGAAATTACAAACTGGTTATGCTACATTTTTACTGAAAGAAACAGACCTTTATATGTGTCAGAATTCATTCTTTTTACTTAATTTTTTTTTTTTTTTTAATGTTCTGGTCATTTAGAATTTATTAATAAGCACACAAGTGGGTAACACTGAATTGGGCGCTCCTTTCAGAGCCATTTGTGCTGCCGGCTGCTCTGCTCAACAGCAGTTGTCAGTTTTCAGAAACAATTAAGAAAGCAAACACCACCATAACAGTGAATTAAAACAAACCAAAAAAGATAAGCATTTAAAGATCCAAGAAAACATACAAATATGTCTCAAGTTCCTGTAAGTGTCAATCTGACACTACGCCACCATTCTAAACGCAAAATAAAAGGAAAAAAGGAGAAGAAAGGGGTCATCTGATTAAACAATGAGATCCATTAAAGGTAACAACGACTCACTGACTGACTGCCACAGCACAAAGACTTCGGGTCTTTCATACTGATTACAAGATCAACTTCAGAATTATAAATGGTAGACATACCTCCTCGGTTGTTAGGGTCCTCCAATCCTCCCACCCTTTTAACTAAAAGAATCGCATCCCGTTTCAATGTCTTCCTGTCATGGAATATTTTCTCTGTCTGCTGGAATAGTGACCTGCGTATGGACTTTTGGCAAATCAATATATGCTTCATCATGGAGTCCACAGACTTGCAAACCTGCTTCACAATTTCTTCTTGGTGTGAGCCATTTTTGACGTTCTTGTAATATTGCTGAATACTCTTTAGACCATCTTTACGGCCACGTATTGAATTTGCTTCCGACATCTGCAACCACAGGAGACCCTGAGGACTGACCCTGAGAACCAGTGGTACACCAGCGGCTAATCATCACCAGTATTAACAGGGCGTCAGAGAGCAGCGGTGAACATCCCTGGCCAGTCCCAATCTGCCACTAACAGTTTAGGCCATCATATGCTGTTCGGAGTAAAGGTTGGGCTAGTGGAGTAATAAAGCACAAATACACAATTTTGACTGGAATGGTGAAGACCCTTCATAATGAGATTAATAGAATACCCTGAAAAAAAGGAACTATCACTAAAATTACTGTAAAATCTAATGTGAAAGAGCACTGGACCCTGCTGGCATCATTGTTGCATCCTGATTGAACATGCCATGGGCACGGACTGTTGTGTCGATACCACCTGAGCACAGCTTAGTCTTCGGACAAGAAACTGGACAGGCATTGCTTTTAAATGCGGTGCTTTTTGTTAAAAGGGTGGGAAGATTGGAGGACCCTTCAAATCTGCTTGTCCTCACACCACAGCATTAGAGTTGTGCCCAGATGGCTAACTGAATGGACTGATGGGCAGAGAAAAGGATGCTGGGCCACAAATACTACAAAGAACAGGACAACACATCTCAAAGTGGTACCAGGTGAGGCTTGTAAATCTCAGTTTCATTCTACTGAGGTACGTGATGCCCTTTTGAGCTGCCCAGTGCTGCCAGGACAGGCTCTGGGGGTCCAGCAAGTTTGAAAGGCTTGAAGTGCCATTGACGACAGGTGGGCATTATTTAGTCGGATTTGTGATAACTCAGAACTACACTGCAGTGCCCGGTAGCTGCACATTCCTGTGCCCAGTCAAACAAGTGAGTAAATGAAAAACAAAACTCTTAAATATCTTCAGGTGGGGGACGTGTCATGTTTTGTAATAATAAATCCATTTTTAAGATGGCCACTTGCACAAGGCCCAGCTGCTGATTGTACAGGTAATGTGAACCTCCTCATCTCGGACAGTAAAGTGGCACATTGCTACATGGGGCCACCATTCAGACTAGAAACGGTCTGTGCCAGTGTATGGGAGAACTGGGTGATGTGGGCATGTTCTGGGCATTGACAGTGCTGCTGGCAGCCACAGTGCGGCAGATCTTACAGTTGGGCTGTCACACAAAATGAGCAACTTGTTTTCTTCAAATTAGTAACCCAACTGTGTGGCACAAACCAAAAAATCCAAAGTAAAAGTGAAAAGTACCAACACTTGAGGGAAGACATTTAGCGTTAACGGTCATTCTTCTTTGGCGTGCACTATCTGTAATGTCACCTGCAGTAGTCATTGTCACATTCTCTGTACACACACGCGTTTCTGCTTTTCTCCAGCATCTCAAAAGATGGGCAGCGTTTGTTGTTTGTGTGGCTGTGTGTGTGTGTGTGTGTGTGTGTGAACTGCTCTCTCGTCCACAGCCGAATCCTGCTGTTTGGGGCTCAGACAGAAAACGGATGATAAAACCTGAGTGATATTTTAAGGAGACCACGGCGCTCTGGTTTGAAGGCCATACCCAGATTTCTTGTTTTTACACTGCATGGTATCCTTCTTGCTAAATGATGAAATGTCCAAAAATTAGAGAAAGTGCCAAAAATGCCTCACTGCTTGACCTTACTTATGGGGTCTTTATTATCACACATACAGCGTGCCACATATGCTGGGCACCATGATCAATGAGTCGAGATGTCTCATCTCAAAATGTCAGGCTGCTTTATCCTCTGCAGGGCAGCTGCAGCCCATTCCACCAAGCATTGATTGTAAGGCAGGAACAACCTCTGGCCAGGACAGCAGCCCACCACAGAGTGAACGAACACACACACACACACAAGCGACTTAGCATCACCAGTCCACCTAACCTGCATGTCTTTGGACTGTGGGAGGAGAGTCGCACCACACAGACACGGCGAGAACATGCAGCCGCGCCTCGCTCGAGAGACACCAACTGCTCCATGCTTGTTTTTGGATTCAAGCTGGGCAATGGCGGCGTCAGTTACCCACCTCATCCCAGTTTTGTATGTGTGTGAAAACATGACATCTGAGAGCTGTGACGCCATCTCACTCCTGGGTTTAAGTTGTATGAAGGAGTCCAATAAAAACAGCAGACGACGTGGGCGACTCCATTGTTACCCGAATTTGTTGGTAGCTGGCACAGACGGGGGCTTGTCCGAGGTCATACCGTTACGTTTTCAAATTGATTTGCTCGATGCTGCAGTCGCATGCCCGTGCTCCACTCCCTTCAGCTCCAGTGGTCCCATGTGCACCTGGCAGCCAAAAGCAAAGGGGTCTGTTGCACCAGGCAAATGCCGAGCGTGGGCATCGAGAGCATTAAACTGGGCTCAGCTTAAAGCGGACAGAACTGGAAATGCAACACGGGAAGTGATCACATGCCATGTTCAGAGCTGATCTTCAAGACCACTAGTGGGCTGTTAACATGTGCCAGGTGGTCTACAGGCTGACCTCGTCATCAGAACCCTGAGAGCCCCGACAGAAGCCTCTTTTACTTCCATGCCACTCTTTCCCCCTCCAATTCTGCATGGCTTTAGCGGTTGCTTGTTCTCTTATCACACGTTTCTTCAGACTCGCTGTTCCCCTTCGCTGTGTGGAATCCACCTTAAGAGCCGACCACCCGTCAACAGCAATCCCATAATTCCAAGTGGATGCTTGTGCGTGATCCTTCCGACGCCATCTTCGGTGCCCTAGTGTGGACCATCTGGCACTCTGAATGGTAGACTTATAATGCAGACCCTCCTTAGGGTCAAATAGGAACAGCGTGTCCCACCCAAATGTGAGGAAAGACACCAGAGGAGCCTTGGTGACCTGTGGGTAAAACTAACACAAAGGAGCCAGCATGGCAGATCATAGAGCAGTGGTCCTGGGGCAGTAGGACGAGTCTGCCATGGTGCAGTTTATGTGGATGTGCTGGGGTCTTTTGTTGGCCAGGACATGGGTGGGGAGACCCACTAGGAAAAGCTGAAAAAAAGAGGCATTTGTGAGGCCAGCAGGGGGCATCAGAGTCAGACGAGACATAAACCTGAGGTCCTGACTTTAGGTGATCATGAAAGATTCTGGGGCACCCCTCGTAATGAGTAGGGGGTATCCCGATGTCCCAGCTAAACTGCCCACCACGGCCTCTTATACTCGCCATCTCTCTCACTTCACTTCACCACCTAACGAGCTTGTGTGTGGCACAAAAAATGGCTGTTGTCACCTCATCCAGGTGGGTGCTACACATTACAGGGGGTGGCTGAAATGGTTCCCCCCTCGGTGAAGTGCTTTGAGTAGAGAGAAAGGCGCCATACAAGCGTGTAGAATGATCATTTAGCGAGTGGCATCGTCTACTCCTGCATTTTGTCCTGATGGCGGGTGAGGGCACAGCGGTTTGTTACTGCTGGATTGGTGGCCATGCAGCTCCGTGAAGAGGGTCGCTGGCCATCTGTGTTGTGCTTACCCCCATTTTTTTTGAAACCCAACCTCCCTGGAAAGGGGGGTCTATTTTCTCAAATGCCCATCCCAAGAGACAGTCCTGGTGTGATGTTTGGGTCATACAAGAAATCAACTGATGGTAGTAGTGGTGGTGGCAACGGTGCAAAATACTTCCCAGCTCAGAGGTTCCCATCCCAGGTCCGATCTGCCTGCGTGGAGTCTGCGTGGTCTCCCTGTCTCTGAAGCCCCCCACAGTCCAAAGACATGCAGGTGAGGTGAGTTAGTGACCCTAAATTGGCATGTATGTGTTTGCCCTGTGGCTGACTGGCACCCTCTGCAGGGTCTGTCCCTGCCTTACGCCCTATGGGCCCCAGCAGACCACCCCCCAATGACCCTGTTCACGACGAGGCGGGTTACCAAATGACTGACAAATGACTAAGTGGTGATTCGACGGACTACCTTCAGAGCTGAGATTCGTCTCCTTCAAAGACCCCAAATGCCTGTAAGAGCACACCCTCAAATTCACATATAATATTTAAAACAACGGAATTCAGGCCAACCCCTGCACTGAGGCTACGTTTTCAGAAGTAGGCGACTCAGGAGGGCGTTTTTAAAAAGTCTCCATATTCGAGGGTACTGCCCCCCATTTTTAAAATGAAGACGCAGCCGCCGTCACCCCATGTTTAGCACCAAGATGGACGCCGCAAATGTTTTTTGAGGGGAGAAATAAAGAAGAGAACTGAAGGTGACGTGAAGACGGTGAAGAAGGTGACTCCTATGCTTGGTCGTGACTGGCCGAGAAGCTCGTGTTCACAAAGGTCCACGTCGGCAGCAGAAGATCCAAAGCTTTACAAGTCACATTTGCTGAGGCACGCAGCATGGCGAGAGTCCCCAGTCCGGCTCGTTAGAAATCTACTGCACCATTGGCTCATTTTCTTTTCTTTTTAAACCCCGCCCCCCCCACACATCACAAGTTCTGTGAAGCCATTTCGGGCGACTGAGATCGGCTCATGGCAGCAAACAACAGAAGATGGCCTCCACAGACGGGCCACAACTGTGCACTTGGCGTAACACACTAGTAAATATCGGGCATCCCCCCAACACACTGGTAAATATTGGGCCCGACTAAACACACCAGAATATCAGGCCCCCCCTAACACACTGATAAATATCGGGGTCCCCCAATACACTGGTAAATCTTGGGGCCCCCAACACACTAGGAAATATTGGGACCCCCCAATACATCAGTAAATATCGGGCCCCCACTCAACACACTGGTAAATATTGCCCCTCCAATACACCAGTAAATACTGGACCCTCAATACACCAGTAAATATCAGGCCCCCCAACACACCAGTAAATACTGGACCCCAATACACTGGTATTCTCCAAGTCCTAAACTCTTAACAGTATCAACAGAATGCTGTGACCTGAGCGGACTCAAACCCAATAAATAAATAAATAACAGCATGAATTGCTTGAGCAGTGCAGCGACTAAGGTAGCCCACCCAGCGTAAGCAGAAATGGCCCCGTGAAGTGTTAATTCATTGTGACCTCTTTGGACAAAAGTCACACAATTACCTGCCACCAGGGCGCGCTCTTCACTCGGTTTAGAGCTCCATTGACAGGTCAGGTAGACTTGGAGGTGTGTGTGTGTGTTTGTTTGTTTGTGTGTGTTCTTGTTTGTTTGTTTGTTTGTTTGTTTGTGTGTGTGTGTGTTTGTTATAAAAGAGCCACTGCACAAGGACCCAGGACATTTTCAGCACAGTGTTTTTTTTTTATCAGTCATGAAAGTGAAGTACAGCAACTGGTGTTGTGACAAGTCCAGACCCACAATAACACAACCTGGCTAAGCTCAAAGAAACGGAGAGGAATAGAAAACAAAAAAGGCCGAGTCAACGAGGTCAGAGTCTTTTCCACTCCCCCCTAAAAAAAAAAAAAAAAAAGTGAGAGGGTCTCTTAACTGAACCCACCATGCCGGATAAAATCTCTACTGAAAAGGCTCCCACGATGGGGGTCAGTAGGGGGGAGTTATCGTCTGAAGACACTACAGCTCAACGTCCTCCTTGGTCCAGTCCTAGTCTGACACTTCGGTTGAGATGATGAACCCACAGCCCACCAACATGCCCCCCCCAAAACACCAGAGGACGTCCACTCCTGCCGCACTTTCATGGATGTACACGCAGTTATTTTTTTTTTTTTCCTTTTTGGATTTTTCTTTTGAGAAGTTGGAAACGCTCCGACGCTCATCGCGAGACTTCAAATTTGAGAACAGAATAAAAAAAAAAAATAATGCAATTAAATAAATAAATAAATAATAGTAATAAAATTAAAAAAAAAAAAAAAAGCAATTCAGCGTGCAGCTCCCACCAAGTCAGTAGTCTTTTTTTTTTTTTTACCCTCCTGTGTTGTTTTCTTCTTCGTTTTTTAAGACAAGACACCAAAATCCAGTTTCAGGATGGTATGGGAGCTTCAAGTCACTGGATGGACAGATGGTGGATGGCATTTACAAAGTGCTGCTCCCACCACAGGGGCTGAGGCCTCGCTGAGCCTCGGCCCACCTTGACTCCTCTTCCCCGTCGAGACACTTTGTGGTACAATGGATGCAAGATGACTGGAGAAACCTGTACACGCACCCTTTGTCAAAACACAGAACGATGTCACATCAAAGCTGGAGTTCTGGAGTTCGATTATTATCCTTATCATCATCATTATTATTATTATTATTATTATTATTACACGTTTAGATTTTTGTAGATATCCCACTCTGTCACCGTCTCTCCATCCTAATTTTAAATGCAGGTGCTCTCTTTGTTTTCTCCGTCTGCTGCTCTCACTTTTACTTATTTTTCATTTTTTTTTTTTTTAATTATCCCCCATCTCTCCAAGTTCTGAATGAAGATGACTGTTCAGCCCTCGGGTTTAAAGAAGAGGAGAAAGGTTTGGCTGTTTGTGGCCAACTGCTCCACTTCCTCTCGTTACTCGATGACCATGCACATGGGAAGGTGCTGCGAAAAGTACTTGAAAAGTTCTGGGGTGGCCCCGGGGCAGTTGGTCAATTCGAGCTCTTCGAGGTCTTGCAGCTGAATGAGGCCCGACAGGCCTGTGGTGGTCAGCAGGGGACAACCTGGCGCAAAGACACAAAGGGGAGAAGGGTTACGCGTTTGGATTCCAGAACTTTACTATTCATTAGAACGAGTGGGACAATCTGGGAGGGGAACGGGCCCACGCAGCCCAACACAGCGGGTCGCTCCTGTGACGGTGCGGGTGGGCTCCACGCTCTCTCTTGAAGCCGGCACCGTCAAGACTGGCATGAGCTGAGCAGACGGGGGGACAAACCGTACCTAGTGAGGCGGATGGTCAAACAGTCTTCAGTGCTTTTATTAAAAAAACAAACAAACAAAATGGTGTTCAAAAAGAGCAGTGTTCAAAATGTCCCATAAATAAATAATCCATAAAAGCAGCAGAGGTTAAAATGCAAATAAATAAATGCATTAAAATGAGCACGAGCCCTGGTGCAGTCTATTAAAACAGGTGTCTCCTTGGCTTATCTCGGAGAGGGTCCTAAATGGCAGTTCAGCCACCCCTTGGCTCGGACCCCTGTAGCTGCCTCTGGCTCCCAAAAAGGCACCCCACCGAGCCTCTGACTCCCACTGCCAGGCTTGTGTACCCTCTGGTCCATGGCACCAGCCACAGAACGCTGACCAGCACCTTGGCTCCAAGGACACTCATCAGCCCCCCGAGTGCCATCCGCACGCTCCCGGCTGTCTGCCTACCCTTGGCTCCTGATCGCTCTCTCTCTGACTCCTGCCTTTTTTCTCTCTCTCTCTCTCCATCTTTTAGCCTCCTTTCATTTTCCTTTTCATTCTCTCCCTTGCTCTTCCCTTTTTAGAACAGGGACGTGGCACAGCTGTGGCAATCAGCAGCTCCAGGTGCCAACCAGGGTCACGGGGCGATCCTGCACCTGTGCACTAAGTCCGGAGTCGTCCGCCCCCACATCACGCACAGAAACCGCTCTCGCCACGCTCCCCCACACAAAGTTATTTATTTAATAGATGCCAATCAGCCGCGGACCTCACTTTACCGCACTTCCTCTCTTCTTATTCCTCTAAAATAACACCAAGTCAAGTTTTGAAAGTCCCTAAAGTCCTACTATCCACCACACTACCGAGGGATGTTCAAAAGGTTTATGCACTTTTATATTTTTGTTGGAAATGGTGAAGGCAGGAGGACGCTGGGAAAACTGCATCGCAAACGAAGGTGACCATGTAGAAAAGCGATGTCATTTGTTTTCGAAATTCTTAAGAAAAGCCAAGCAAAATGACCCCTTTTATTGGCTAACTAAAAAGATTACAATATGCAGGCTTTCGAGGCAACTCAGGCCCCTTCTTCAAGCAAGATGTAATCAACCCAAACCCTAACCCATTACATCTCACCTGAAGAAGGGGCCTGAGTTGCCTCGAAAGCCTGCATATTGTAATCTTTTTAGTTAGCCAATAAAAGGGGTCATTTTGCTTGGCTTTTCTCTACATTCACAATGGCTAACACGGTACAACAACCTAGTACTACGAAACTCTTAATAAATAAAGTGAGGAAACTTTTTGATCATCCCTCATTCCAAGTGTCGATGGTTCTGTGTGTAAACTGTGTAAATTCTAACCCCAGATGGCACTAACATCTTCTGTGCCCATGCCCACCTCTGGACTCAGTCACTCTGGACCAATTTCAATCTCGCAGAGCCAGCCACACAATGGAGACAACCATGAGGGAACTTTGCATAAAAGTGGGAGGGAATAATTAGACGGCTCACTGAGTGTCACATTTCTAAGCCAATCAAGCGCTTCATGGAGGTGGAGTTAAAAGTAGGGGCGGTGACTTTAAACTGCCAAGAACAGAAGGTGCTCTCGTTAACGTCATCCGTCAGACAGCAAGTTTAGGATTATGATGAACAATCTAGAGGCGAAAAGGCTCCTAAAAAGACCCCTCTTAAACATAAACGTGTGTCACGTGTGCAGGGAGCACATTGCACGTGTGACATCAAATCCTATTTTCAAAGACATCAATGGACGAGTGGTAAAAGCGAATGATACGTTGGGGCAGGTGCTGTGTGTGCTCTCTGTTGTCTACATTTACGACGACAGTGTCGGAGTCAATGCAAGGTTGAAAGAATTGCCAGCTCCAGTGGTGGAAATGCAAAATATACATCTGAAGCAAATGGTGTGTCACACTCCACTGAAATGAGGTGTAAAGGACAGCCGATAACAAAGAGTCACATGAGATGCAGATTTCAGCACTCAAAACACCCGAATCAGTAAATGTGGCCAATGACACTGGAACTACAGATCAGGCCGACCTTCTGACTGCACGTCTAAACGAATAACTACAGGAAGTTAACATCACAGTCTGACTGGAAATTCGAAACACGCCTCGCCAGAATGTAGCCGCAGCGTTTTAACACGATGTATATGCGGAGACCACAATTCTTATCTAAACTCGACTTGCTGCCGTTATGTCATAGAGTGATGTAAAAGGTTAAAATGACTTCTCAAATGCGTGGGGACAAGTAGCTATAGTGGTCTGCATGTGTCTGTTTTACAAAATAGAAATTAATCAACAAGTTTCAGTGAGCTCTGGAATTCATAACTGCAGTCCTACCTTTATATTTTCTCTCATTTTCAAGTCTTGTGTTCAATTTCATTTTTCTCTCCATCCTTCCATAGTTATTTTATGTATTCTTCTAACGCACGAGGGAGAAACAGAACAGTGCAACCCCAAACATTTAAAGGGCACGGACAGGAGGAGGAAACTGGGGGCGGGTTTTCAGGAAGGCACCCTGTGGGCGGAGCCTTTTCGGCATCAGATTTCACTGCTGTTCACGAGCATCTTTTTTAGTGAGAAGACACCCAAGATCTGTAATTGAGAATCATGTCTGGCCCTCAAGACTTGAACAATGCAGTTATACAGTATCTCTCCCGGGGGATTGCTGGACAGCAGCACGGTTGTTGGGAGTGCTACCTCTCAGCGTCAGGTGGCAGCCTGTGTGAGGTCTGCATAGTAGGGTGACTGGCAGCTTTAAATATGGCGCATGTATTGACAGGCATGTACATGAGAGCTTTCAATGCCTGCACCTTCATTCTTGTGTGTATGTAACTTGGTTTGTATGTTGTCTTACTGAGAAATAAACAAACAAATAGACAAACTGTAATGGGCTTGAACATTGTGCTCCCTGCTCTTGAATGCAATAATTCAGACGTGGCAGGCAGAGAACCTCAATGGTGCTTAGCAGATTCAGAAAATACAAGCAGACGCATAGATACTTAACAAGTGGCTCTGTGGTGAAATGAACCCATTTTGAGGTTTATATGAAGCGGAGGCACGTGTGTACGTAAACACTCTCCTTGAAAATGATCTGGCTGCAGAACGCAACACTGACAGCGAGGAGGCTGCTAATCCCCTGATACCAGGTAGTTCATCCCATGTATCCTCCTAAATGGGAGAAGAACCACAATTGCCACACACATTTTTACTGGGGAAAAAAAAAAAACGCATTCAGAATGGCTAGACGATCGACACATTTTTCCACTTTGTGTAAGTATGCAGATATTTTTAAAATATCCAAACGATATCCAAAGGCAAAAATACCTTGAAATGTGCACCTTATAAAGAATGGCACTGCCGTTTAATGTAATTCCACAAATATGAGGGAGCAATAAGGCTCAGGCACCGTCTTCGGCTAACCGGGATAATAAAAAGGCACAGAAAAGAGGAGCCAGGATGGCTATTGGCTGTCAACTAATATACTGAGGATCATATGGATTAGTAGAGAAATGCATCCCCTAATTAAACATTTCTCAGTCTATCATATTGCAACCCCCCAAAACAATAAAATAAAAAAATTACCAGCCAAGGACAAAAGGTGCAGACTTCTCATCCCAAACAGATGTTGTAAACCAAAGTCTTGTATCTTTAAAGAAAGAGACAAACATAGGTGATACTTAGCAATAAATAAAATGGCATTTTCTGATGTTCTACTTACATTACCTTTTGACATTAGCATTATATATTATTTCTCACATGACACTGAATCTGCTGTTTTGAGAGACTAGCTGTCCTTAGCTAACTAGATCACTGGACAGACTGTGTGTAAAGTAAAAGGAGGTTAGTAAAATGTCACCCATCTAAGTAATCAATGTAGACCTCGGAGTTAACGTTCACATTGCACCATCTACTGGAATGTAGTCTGTAATGCATATAGTAAAAAATACTTTGCATTTGTCATCCTAACAGATGAAAAATCACAAACATTTGTAGTACTTAAATTTGCATTGCATTTGTCATTCCAACAAACGGTGCATCACAAACATTTGTAGTAATAAAATACTTTGCAGTTGTCATTCTAAAAGATGGCACATCACAAACATTTCTATTAATAAAATGCATTGCATTTGTTATGAAACCAGATAGCACATCTATTATTATATGCCACTTGGTATGGGATTCACAAAAGCAGTCCTAATGTTTGTGATGCGCCATTTGTTGGTTAACGGAGACTTTGCAGCTGAATGGACACACAGATACACAGACACTTGTCCTTTTATTAAGGTGGATATCATGTCATGCCGGTTAATCCAGATCACAGGGTGCAAGGCAGGAACAAACCCTGGATATGATGCCAGTGCATCAAAGGGCAACACACACACATATCAAAAACACACACTGGGGACAATTTAGCATCACCAATTCCACTGGCCTGGATGTCTTTGGATGGTGGGAGAAACCCACACAGACATGGGGAGAACATGCAAATTCCCAAGTAGGGAGGACCCAGGACGCAAACCCTGATCTCCTTTTTGAGAGGCAGCAGCACTACCACTGTGAATAAGGTGGACATGCACAATAAAAACCCACTAACACAAATACTATAAGGAAAGTGGCTTATTTATATAAAAAGATTAAGTAGCTTTGTATACATTTAAATAAAGTGCTCTATAGTAGAAATAGCATTGTTTAGGATGCATTTGAAAATATGATATGTGAACATTATATCAAAATTTTATACTTAAGAACAAGCATATGTATCAAATAAAAATACAAAATCTATAAAAGCCATTTGTCAGTTTCATGTGGTTTATTCATACTAGCACATGTAATTTTTCATTTCCCACATAAGAAAAGCACAAGTTTCTCAAGCTTGTTTTAACTGCACCTGTAGTTTAGCCCAGATCTTTATTTATGCCCACCTCAAATGCTTCATTGAACTGGGAGTTACGGTCTATTAAAACTGAATGGAAATTCTGATGATTCAATACCTGTAATGGTCTGTCCCTACCTAACGCCCTAGGCCTTCTCAGGCCAAAGATGTTTTTGATGCCTATGTATGTTTCTGTTTTGCTATCAAAACAGGAGCCCCAGTGCACAATGTTGCCTGGGGGCCTATGATGCAGTTAAGACAGCCCTGCAAGTGACCCTGGTCTGGATTAAGTGGGCTCAAAAATAACATGACATGATACAACATATTTTATCCAGCAGCTTTTAGTCACTAAATAACACATTATGGAGATTTTAATTACCCATCGTACACTAATAAAAAGTAGTTGAGAATTTTAATTTTGCAGACATAAAATAATCATATGTGTATGAAGCCTGTAACTTCCAAAGAGTTAAACATTTCTGTACGACACTGAGCAGCCTATTGCCATCTACTCCAAGATCAATACATTTATAGCACTTTTCAAACCCTGGGAATTTTTTGAAGATCGGGTTACACTGATGCTCTGCAGTAATGCTTCTTTTCCTTTATATCGATTAACATCACAATAAGTATAACTGCTTGTCCTAAGGCAACAATATAAATGTGAAAAAAAAAAAAATGAGATCAAACAGTTTGGCATTATTTCTCATATGAACAAAAAAAATATTTTAATTTGTATATATTAAAAAATGTTTTTATAAGATTGACAACTAATCGTGAATGAAACATGTCAAGAAATGAACAAAGGAAAACAGTGTTTCATGGGTTCACTATTTATGTGTATTGAAGGATAAGTTTGGCGTTTTTCAAGTTTGAAGTCATTTCCACACAAACATAGTGTACATGAATTTGCCACACGGAATTCTGTTCCATAGTTAAAGTGCTTTCTATAAAGTACTGTATATAAAAAAAATACCTTGTCGGCTGTGGTACTTTACTTTAGAGGGCACAGGGCAAAGAGGAAAAGCTTAAAAACTTACCAAATATTTCAAGCCAAAACAATTATCGAGTATTGATCCGCACCTACTCGTTACACACTAATAAACAACTTTCAAACGTATTGTAAAATGCTCTGTTCGTAGACGCTCTGCATTTATAATGTCGGGTGCCTGCTTCTGTTTTCCAATGCTGTTTGTGTCAACAAAAGGGATCTAGTAAAACTCATTTTCTCTCAAACTTCTGATACTATTCGTTTCGTGTTACGGAGACGTTTTCTATTCACGTGCGCAAATTCTCAAGCAAATACGGAAGCAAATCAAAACAAAGCCACGTGGCACGAACGGTTTACTGTGATTCGGTGTGTCGGGAGGTAACCACGCCCCCTAGGGGGTGAAAGTGCGTTCCGAATGAAGACTTAAAGTGCTGGGATACGGCTGGTCTTTTAATATGCTCGCAAGACGCACAACACCACACAACTGCCTTGGCTTGAGAAATGGACATATTTGGTAAGTATTTAAGCTCTTCCTCCATCTCCCCATAACTTCCATTGTAATGTGCTAGTGCGGGCATGACATTTTTTCATTTATAGAAAACAATGAACTTTAAAACACAATTTCAAATGGCAAATGTGAATATATCATATTTGTGAAGAAATAACTTTGACTTGAAAAATAAGGATCTTATTCCTTCTTCTTCTTCTTTCGGCTGCTCCCATTTAGAGGTCGCCACAGTGCATCATTTGTCTGCATCTATCCACGTCTTTCACATCTTTTTCTGCCACACCGATTGCCTTTATGTCCTCCCTCGCCGCATCCCTAAACCTGCTCTTTTCCGCTTGCCTGCCACGTGCCCAGACCATCTCCATCGAGCCTCTCTCACTTGGTCACCAGACTGTGTTGATCCTCTTATATCCTCATTGCTAATCACGTCTACCCTCGTTACTCCGAGCGAGAAATCGTCGCATCTTCAACTCGGCCACTTAAGCTCTGCCTCCTTTCTTCTCGTCATCGCCACCGCCACCGTCTCCAAACCATACAACACAAGTGGTCTCAATGCTGTTTTATTGACAAACACCCTTTTCTTTTGTTCAATTCTTGACATGATTATTTGTGATTAGTTGTCAATGTTTGTATGCAAATTAAAATATTTTTTCATGTGAAAAATAACTTTGATCTTATATACTGTTCATTTTTTATCTTTCTATTGTTGCCTTTGATTTTTAGACAATGTTACACTTGTCCTGAAATTAATCAATACAAAGGAGAAGCAGCATTAATGCAGAATATGGGTGTAAGATTTAGATTTAGACAGATTTAAAAACAACTTCAGTTTGCTGCATGAATGAATCATATGTGCAGTTTTTCAGAGAGGCCCATCTGAACTTGTTCCATCCTAATATACAACTTCCAGCCATATTGTACAGTAATGTTCTGTTTGTAGATGTTCACCATTGGCAATGTCAGGTGCCCATTTGTGTTCAAACGCACATAAACCCACAATTGTGTTAGTCGTATGAATCTTCAGATATGCTCATCTGATAACGCCTCATGTTACTCTAACGCTTTAACAGTTGCTTCATCAATGTTATATTTAATACTTTCTATAAGGTACACAGAGTGTGTACTTGTAACAGTGCATCCACCGCCACACTGTTGGATTGTACATGAGAAACACCAAAGAGAATGTAGGATCAGATGCCTTTAAGCCAAAAGAAATGCATGGAAGCATTACATCAGATCATGGGTGGCGAACTCCAGGCCTGGAGGGCCGCAATGGCTACAGGTTTTCATTCTAACCCTTTTCCTAATCAGTGACCAGTTTTCACTGCTAATTAACTTTTTCCACATCACTTTAATAGCCCTGTTAGAAGAGTTCAGCCCTCTGAATTGATTCCTTTCTTCATTAAATGACAGCCAAGCAGAAATGAGATGTGAAACGAGCCAACAGATGACCAGCTAAACTGGGGCTTCAAACTCCAATCACTTTCTTAATGAGAAGCCAATTCTTGCTGTTAATTAAACCCGTTATTTCATTCCATGGCTTATTGTTGCTCTCATTCTGCCACAGCACACATTTTGAAAACTGTTGTTTTTCTGTTCATTCTAAGAGCACCGTCAAGATGTTTTTGGTGACCTGAGAGATCAACCATACCAAGACCATCACCTCTCTTTAATTTCAGATATTGTGTGATGGGCAAAGGGGAGCTAGTCATGTGGTGGCGGTGGCTTGTTTTGTGTCTCATTATTGTTTGGCTGCTAATTAAAGAAAAAGAAACAACTACGGGGCTTGAGTCAAGTTAATTAAAGGAAGTAATCAACAACAAAAATGGGTCACTAATTAAGAAGATGGTAAAAATGAAAACCTGCAGCCACTGCGGCACTCGAGGCCTGGAGTTCGGCACCCCTGCATTAGATCATGGGTTTTCAAACTCGGTCCTGGGGAACCCCTCTGTGGCTGCAGGTTTTTGTTACAGCCAGATTCATGATGAATGACAACAACTGATAACATTCATGTCTTTTAATCAGCTGGTATGTTTTTCCCTCTTCTCTTATTCTCTTATTGAGAAAAGCTCTGCAGCATGATTTTTACATTTATAAGACATTTATTAATATTTCTGCTTTTGCTATAGACTTAACTCTTTTTTATTGATTTCATTGGTTTTATCTGCCCTTTCTCTGCCCAGTTTGCTCCCTTTATTGTATCTTAATAATGACAATTAAAAAACGAGCAGAGCAGACACCCCGGCAAACAACACTGAATCATGAAAGGCTGCAACTACTTTAGCATCAGACCCAATAATCAGTAAATAATGAATTAATTAAACAATTAGAACACCTGGAAAAGGAGAATGAAAATCAAGATATTGTTAAAAAGAATACAAATACATTATTCCTATATAACTACTTAGTATATTTTAATATATATTTATTTATTTTTTTTACCAAACTTTCTATATTGTTCCCAAAACAAAGAATCTGGGAAATAACAGTTCACTTAATTAGCCCAGGAATCCAATTAAAAACAGGAGCTGGTTAGAACAAACTCCTGCAGCCACGGTGGGTCCCCAGGACCAAGTTTGAAAACCCTGCATTAGATCAAATAAATATAAAATAACTATTGTTTCAATCTTATAGCCAACATTAATAACTTTCTTAACCGCCAGTAACCCCTTCAGGGTTGTGCCTGCTTGGCACCAAATGCTGCCAACATAGGCTCTGTTATACCGTAAGTTTATTAAGATGTTTTTTAAGAAATACTAACTACCCATCATTCTGGAGGCTGTTAAACATACCTGACAGCACCACCTCAAGTAAAGGTTGCGGAGGGATGACATGGTAGAGAGATACCCAAGTCCTGTATCTGAAATGCGGACACACCTGCAATAGGACACAAATAAGTAATTCAATTCAATTTAGTCGAGTTCGGATTATAGTCCTTATCATCAAGTGTAGGCCCAGAGTGCTAATGTTCAGTGCACAACATTAAATATCAAAGAAATCTCAGATAAGCCAGTTGTCAGTAATTTGACCATTTGTCAGAATAGTATAACAGACCACAGTTAATAAAGCATTAAAATCTGTACACATAACCTTTAACATCTATGCATTCAGCCATAATTATTATAAGGCATACAATCCCATTCACAATTATCATGTAGGTGTACACTTCTTCACACGTGTTTGTGTTGCTGAAAGAGTTGGTTTCAAAGGCGCTCTATTTTATTTTTATTTTATTTTTATTTTTTTTATTTTTATTACTATTTAATTTAATATTGTTTCTTTGTATCAGTATACTGCTGCTGAATTATGTGAATTTCCCCTTGGGATTAATAAAGTATCTTTCTATCTGTCAATCATCTGGATATGTTACCACTCTGTTTACAGCTTCTTAAAGTAAAGCATTGACTGCCGGTAGTCATGAAGGCCTAATTTATAAAATACGACGATAACCAGACTGAAAACTCTCTTACGGGAACTGCTCAAGTAAAAAGTCTGCACAGATTGTGACCGGGCTGAAACTGAAATCTATGTTTTCTGGAGCTGTGGAGAAGCAGCAGCAACAGAACAAATCATTGCAGTCATTGTGCCACTGTGCCACCCTCCAACGGCCCCAACTTCATCTGCGTATCTTGTATACACATGTGACACAACATAAATCTTCTAACATCAGCCTACTTTTATTCTAAATAAAAGACATTTCATCTTTGCCATTTCACACTTGCCCTTTTGGTCCTGCCATGTACATTTTTATTGCAATTCTATTGTTTATTGTTGTAATCTTTTTAAACGTGATGCTCATAATTGCACAAATATGTATTAATATTCATATACTCCTGAAAATATTTTTTTAAACTCCGTGTGTGTGTAATCTTTATGAAGAATGCTATGTATTATACAGGGTGGCCCACGAAAAAGTAGCCCGCCTTCCTGCCAGAGTGGTGCGCCGATTGACTACCCTCATCACGAAAGCTGTGTAGACGTAGTGCAAACGTGTGAGTACGAGCTGAGCGACATGTATTCCATTCCACAAAGAATCATTTTCAGCACTTCCTGTAAAGAGTGAGTAAAGATTTTTTTGCATGTCAAGTTCTTTCTTTATGGAAGGGCGCCTTTTTTCGCCAGGGAGGCGGGCTACTTTTTCGTGGGCCACCCTGTATAATAAAACAGTAAGGTGTGTGTGTGTCCAGCCTCACAGTGCAATCTGATTGGCCTGTTTGGCTTTGGTGGCCTGACGAAAGAGGAGGAGCGAGCGTGAGACGCACGAGGACGAGTAAAGGCACACGGAGAGAGTCGCTTTCAAAAACGGCAAGTATTAACAAGGACAAGAGGTGAGAATGGCAGTTCGAAAATACAGAGTTTGAGAAGCAGGTTTTAGGGGAACGTGCTCGAGACAGGGAGCACTGGCGAAGAGACGTCCACACACAACCAAATACAGAGGAAAGGTGCTAAAGTTACACGTTGGGTAAGAGTAAATATGTTTTTATTTATTCTCTTACCTGTCTTTGACGGATACCTTGGTTAATATATATTAAAACACTAAGGGGCGTGTGTCCCTTGCAGCAATCTGATTGGTCAATTTGGCTATGGTGTGATTGGTCAGTTTAGCTTTGGTGATGCCATAGAAAGAGGAAGTGGGAGTGATGGACAAAGGAAGAGGAGAAAATGCATCAGAGGCATGCTGAGAATCACCTTCAAAAGACAGCAAGTGTAAAAGCCTCGAAAATAACGAAGGTCTAAAAGCAGGCTTTACGGGACCACCAGTGAAGAGAGGTTCACACACACACATGTAAATGCAGAGAAAAGGCACTGAAGGTACATGTAGGGCAAGAGAGAGAATCATTTACAAATATTTGCAATTACCTCTCTAAGGCTAGTACAACATAACATATTTGATATCAGCCACCACTTTTTATTACAATTTTAAAATGAGGTCAGGCAGAAAAAGTTTATTGAGTTTTCTACTTTAGAGCCTAATGATAATGATGCTTGTGTTTCTACAGATACACACAAGTATTGAAAACAAAGCAAATACCAGAACAACAAAGATAAAAAATAACCAGTTTACAACAAATGCTTTTTTTTAATAAAAAAAAAAAATTGAGGCCAACAAATTGGAGATTTGATTAACACAGTAGTATTTATTCCCTTTGATCTTTTAGTATTTCCCTCATCACAAACTGTACACCCCAACACAGGGCGTTCTAAGTATACACCAGTCTAAAGGCATTTTTCTACTCAGGGGATGTTCCGTTAACTTTGTTTCAATTCCCTGTTAGTTTAGTTGTGTAAGATTCCATGCGAACTAAACATATCCGCGAACATCTCGTTGGTGTATCGTGGACTTCATTAATTGGGCTAAAACATGATTAACCCAGAAAAAAAATATCATGGTGGATATTGAAGCACAGCTGCAGTTTCCATAATTATTACCTGGAAGACGGCTTGAAAATGATATGCTGCTAAGTTCATCGCTGAAGGACACGTTTCAGACAGCCGAGTGTACAACAGAAGACAAACTCTGCTGATGGCCTGTGCTGATGTGCTTCAGTTTTATGATAGCGAATGTCATTTTCATTTCACCGAGTGATGTTGTGTATCTACTCTCCAGTAGCCACGAAAGTAAGCTCGACGTATCAAATTAAATCACATGTCAACTGTCTTAACTCTTGTACATTAGTTTGTAATGCTTGATTAACATGGACTACCATGCCAATGTTAGTGTGTGCTTTGATAGGACGCCCCACCTGCACGCTTGGTGTATTCACTGTGTTAGATTAGGATGTTTGATCAGCGGTCTCACAGGGGCACTGCTGTTCGTCTTTTCCACCTCTGCGTGTGTTCTGATTGACCCAATCACAAGTAAATTTACACCAATTAAAGGAAAAAAAAAATACGGTCAACTGCTGTCCGCTGCTTGCGTGTGTGTGTGAGAGGCTCTGAGGCTGAATCAGGTGCTACTGTGATTGTGTGAGTTCTTTTATGTGAATTGTGTTATATTTGTACCTGTGTGCGTATTTACGTATCATACCTTTTTATTGTTTTTAATACTCCATGTTAATCCTTATTATGCTATGAATGAGACTCCCACAATTACCAACAGAGTGATTAACCACAGCATGTCATGTAGTTAAATCGGTTCTGTGCCAGATCATATTTAGGCCTCATGTGAACTGCCCCAGGGTTTGCTTAGCTTGCATCGAGATCACCTTTTCTAAAGGGTCTCAGTACAGTTGTTTTAGTCCACACCAGATGTGAGTCATATGTTTACATCTCTCTATTATAAAAGAAAATCTTGAGACAAAACTATTGCCAAGAGTTTTATTTTCCAAGTCCCGCCTTCCTCCCAACCATTTCAGGTTAACGGCCCATGCCCATGGTCCTCTCACCTCTCATTCGTGTAAATTCTTTTGTCAGACATAGTTCCTGCACTCTCATCTCTTATAAATTTTTACGTTTTCCTCACTTTAAGTTCCCAATAAAAGAAGACTTATGTCCAAATCTTAAATGAAGAATTTCATCCCGATGGGTTATCAACGGAAGAAAGGAGTACACGAGCAATCCTAGCACTGAGAAACGATGAAGTCAAACGAATTAACGTGAAAATTGTCGATCGGTTACACGGCATATTGGTTAAATGTTTATCAATAGACTGTGCTATCGAACAATTCTGACATGTAAAATTTGAACAGGCGACAAGAAAGGTAATGTAGTACATCTTCCGGGCATAACATTAGATACAAAAGGAGAATTTGATATGCCATTCGTATTAAAACATTAACAGTTTCCCGTTAGAATAGCTTTTGCTATGACAATTAATAAATCACAGGGACAAACATTCGAAAAAGTCGGTTTATTTATTAGAGAGAAACAATATTCACTCACGGGCAGATCTGTTACGTTTTCACGATGAAAGTCCAAACACGGAATCAAAATTCAATGCGATATTGCCAAAAAGTTAATTCAAAAATTGTTTTTACTGAAGTTTTACAGTAAAACTGCAAGTTTAAAAAGTATTTGCGTGTTAATTTCAAAGACAAACATAACAAAAAAGTATTACACAGCGAATACCTCTAACGCAACAAGAAACATACTTTTTCTTTCAATTTATTACGTTTTACTATTTTTTTAGTATGGTTGATTACTCGCTGTAATGTAAAATAGTTAGTTGTATTATGCATATGTAACAATTCCCATGAAAATAACAGTCTGTTTAAATTGTACATCCTCTTCCCCATACGCGAGCGGCTAGCACGTGGTGAGTGAAGTGAGCAGGGGGCAGATTCTCCTAGTCTAGATAAACAAACTGGACTTTCGGGGAGATTGTACCAGAGTTTGAAAAAGTTGGTCCAGGCATGAAGACACCTTAAGTCGGCAGCTATCATCATTTTTACATGTCTTAAAGTTTCTTGAAGACTTTAAAGTATAAAGATAAATTTCTCCTCTATAAAGAGTAGGTGTACATTACATTAACATTGACGTATTTGGCTGATGCCTTTATCCAAAGCGACTTACAACATTTATGATACAATTGATTACATTTCTTTGGTTGTCCAATTGCAGCACAGGCAGGTCAAATGACTCACTTGTGGTCACACAGGTGTCAGTAGTCACAACCTCAGGGTCTGAAGTCCAAAACCTTAACCACTTCACCACACTGCCTGCAGAACTTGGCTTTTCTTATTTCTTAGAAGTCAAAGGTAATTTATAAGCGTGCAGAGGATCTTATGATAATCACTTGAACAAACTAAATGAATGGAACCAATTCAGAAACGACAGGCTTTTATGCAATAAATTTGTGTAAATCTTTACATTCTATGGGAGGACGGGGCATTCTGTAAATTCAAGGCTGATTACTCCTTCTTTGCTGCAGGGCTCTTGACAGGCTTTCAGCTTTGATTATGCTGCTGCCAAACATCTCAAACTGACAAAATAATGTTTTTCCACATAAAGAGAAATGGTTAATGAGTCCTGTAAAGTGCGAAGCAAAGGCACAAGAAAATGCACCAGAGCCATTTTCATGGGCTCTAATGGTACCTAGGAAGTATAAAAAAAAAAAAACAAAGCAGAGTGGCAGGATGATGGAAGCTGCAATTCTTCAAATTCATTCAACATTGGGCTTTGAGCTTAAAAAAGAAAAGTGTAAATAACAGCAAATGCCAGATTTGACCTTTTTCCCTATTGGAAGTTGTTGTGGAAAAGAGGATGGTGGCAAAATTGGATGCCATCATGAAAAATCGCCTCCAGGAGGCGCTCTGCAGGATCACCTTTAGCTGTAGACCCATTCCACTAGGTTGTGCTAAGAATCACCTCTGGGGGGTCTTTTCTGCCCACTGCTGTCGGGTAATTCAATGCTTCCTCCCAATGTACTCTTTTGAGCTCATTTTTAAATATCTACATAATATTCATTTCTTTTTATTTTTTGTTTATTTATCAATTGATTGATTGGCTGTATTGTCTGTCCTGTGAGTCTGTATCCTTGTTTTTATGTTTCTGCTGCTGTTTGCATCTGAATTTCCCTATGGAATTTATAAAGTTTACCTAATATAATATAAACAAATGAGCACAGCTACAATTTTAACTTTTTTATAGCAGTTGGTTTAAATACAGTAGGGTGTTTTATATCTTTAATGTTAGATTTTCTAAAATTAGTTGTCAATAAACTTTTGTCGGACGCCCTTGAGGATGTTAATGCTTAGATGGCCTTAAACTTTTAAAATTTCATATGAGAACAAAACTGAGGTCCTGAACTTTGGTACAAGTGGTATCATATGGACTTGAGCTCCCAGGAACCTTATGTAAGATCCATTGTAAAAAAAAAAACCTGGTTGTACTAATGGACAGCAATTTTACATTAGATAAACACAGTAATTAAAGGAAATTTCTTTCAACTGAGGTTTTTATCTAAAGTTAAGCCCTTCTTATTGTTTCACGATTAGGAAAGGGTTATACATGCTTTTATTTCATCCCGACTTGACTACTGTCACGCACTTCATGTTGGTGTCTGCCACGCTTCTATCTCATGTTCACATTTGGTCCAGAATGCTGCAGCTCATCTTTTAACGGGAACACGCAAATGAGAACACATTTTCCCTGTGCTGGCCTCCTTGTATTGGCTCAGTTCATTTTAGGAATGATTAAGGTTTTATAGTTTGCTTATAAAGTACTAAATGGCCTAGCTCCCTCTTAGCTCTCTGACCTTTTACTACGATTATATTGCATGAGGGACGGCACGGTGGCGCAGTGGGTAGCGCAGCTGCCTCGCAGTAAGGAGACCTGGATTTGTTTCCCGGGTCCTCCCTGCATGGAGTTTGCATGGGTTTCCTCTCACAGTCCAAAGACATGCAGGTTAGGTGCACTGGTAATCCTAAATTGTCCCTAGTGTGTGCTTGGTGTGTGGGTGTGAGTGTGTGTGAGTGCCCTGTGGTGGGCTGGCACCCTGCCCAGGCATTTGATCCTGCCTTGCGCCCTGTTGGCTGGGATTGGCACCAGCAGACCCCCTGTGACCCTGTAGTTAGGATATAGAGGGTTGGATAATGACTGACTGACTATATTGCATGAAGATCACTCAGGTCTATTGATGATTTGCTTCAGGTGGTCCCTAAATCAAAACTAAAGTGTAGGGGAGATCATACCATTGTAGTTGTAACCCCCAGAACGGCTTACCACTTCATGTTAGGCTGGCCCCTACTTTGCCTATTTTTAAATCACTGCTTAAGGCACATTTCTATTCCTTGGCTTTTAATGCATTGTAATTCTAAGAGCTGGGGTTGTCTGTTTTATTGTATTATTGCTTTTTGTCTTTTGTACTGTATTATACTTTGTTGTACTTCACTTTGGTCAGCTATTGTTGTTTTTTAAATGTGCTATATAAATGAATCTGTTATTGATAAAATAAGTTATGTCCAAAGAGAGCCTTTTATAACAGTAGGACGACTGTAAATATCAAATGATTTTACTAAAATACAGCAAGCCTTTATTTTTACATAGGATCTTCCACTTTAATTAATACTGCAAAACATTTTACACATACAGTGCAAAATCTGGATCATCATCAGATTATGGGATCTCCAGGCTTGAATATGGTTTACGTCTAAAATATCAACACATCTACAAGCTGAGAGAACTCTCCACTTTCACCTCTTCAACCAAAGCTGATGGCATCAGGCAGCCATAGCTGTGGGAAGTAGAAAAAGAAATAGAAAGCAACCATCAAGTATCTACATATTCAGAAGAAACTATTTATTTATTTACTCTATTTTTATTCATTTATTACTATAACTATTTTTACTAGCTTGAAGTTTTACTGTGCTGGCCTTGTTCTCTGTCTCATGGGTGGGGGTTGATTTGTTTCGAACAAAGTCTTGTAAAACTTGACTTATTTGTATGGAATCGTATTTGATTTTAATATAATCAATAAAATCAAAAAAAAAAGAAAAAACTAAACTGACTTAAGAGTAATGGGAATAAATTACTGATTATTATTGGTGTGAGCAAGAATGGAAAAGAAAAAAAAATGGATTCTGAAAATGATCAGAGTCTTTAAAAGGGCTGCAGTTACTCACGAGGATATGAACCTGTAGTTAATACAGTGCATGAAGCTTTAACATTAATAATGCATCAGAAATCATTGCTACAGGATCTCCTAAAAAGTTTACCATTATTCCCTTCTGTAATCAATGCACAGAGTCTCAAAGTACAGCATGTGCTTATGCACTGCACGTCGCTCCCGGCCATGTCATTGCATCGAGGTGCTTGTGATGTTATGTCAGCATACAGCAAGGAATCTCCTTCAACTGTTTCCAAACCTACATTTTGCCTATTACAACACAACTGAGAAAACTCACAGGTTAGAGAGTGCTAACCTCATCACCTGAGAGAGTAGGACAGCTACACAAATTTCATATTCTAGGGTAGTGGTTCTGAAACATTTTCTCATGACCCAATTTTACCTATTATGTGTCTTCATGACCCATACTTACCCCTAAAGTGCAGCCAATAATCATCCTGTTCTTCCTTGAAGAATTGCCCTCGAACACACCCATTCCGGGGCTTATGTCCCCCTTGTAGAATCGACATCGATCATTGTCTGAGGGGTTTATTTTGTGTCATGGAAGCGGCGACCCTTTGCAAGGCTTTCCACAGACTGTTCACGACCCTCTCTCATTTCTGCACAATTGTAATTCACGACACAATTATAGACAGTTCTGTCGCAACTCACAGTTTAAGAAACACCGTTCTAGGGTATTGTCAAAAAAAGCTTTTTCCTTAAGGTGATATGGTGACTTGAAAATGCTGAAAAACAACACAAACCCATGTAACTAATTCAATTCTAAATGACCAAATTGTATAGAGGCAGACTTAACATCCACTGAGCACTGAACAGAACTTCATTCGAAGTTCACCACCAGACCATCAACTCGATTTGACCTGGGGCTGCATGGTAGGCCAAAAATATTAAAATGGTACAACACCGAAAATAAATGTCAGCTTTCCGCTCTATCCTTTGTCCCACTTCTTGCCACTCACTATTGTATGCGATACAATTAGCTAATGGGCACAATTAGGACTGCATGGGGGGGGGGTGGGACACACTGACCAACACTGCCCCTTTTCCTTTGATGCATTTAGGACTTTATAGAGGACTCCCCCCATTGCTCTGAGACGGTTGTGACTTTACAGGGGATATTGCCTCTATGCCACTGGGACTAAATGGCTTCAAGAGGGAAGTGTTAAGTTGTGTGGCATGGTACCTAATGGCAGAACGAGCAGTTTTGCAGCGTTTAAGTGACACAGGAATAAGACGGAGAGTTTTGGAGTTATCTGTTCTTTGCTTCGGAATTGTTTTGCTACAAGTACTGAGGTCCCAAAGCTGTTATCCATAACAAAGTCAACATTTTAGTACTGAGGCCAAATTCTTGTAAAGCAAATACTCTTCTTGCTGGACCAAGCCTCAAAAAATCCAAAAGACACCCAACCACCTGAGACAATTTACCAGACCCACGCCCTCATTCACTCCTGGAACCTCTCATTCAATCATCTACTTGTTCACGGCACACATTAACATTATCATTTCAAACCTGTCAAATTGACACCTCATGGAGATAAGGAATCATCAAGCATATTAAATAATGACTTGAATTCTTTCTGGTTCTATTACTATTGTAACTGAGCAAGCTCAATCATTTCAATTCATTTTTGTCTCATGAAAATCCACAGTGGTGGTACACAATTGTGTGAAAATGAGCTAGCAAAAAATATGCGTCTATCTAAATGCCTTAAAAGAAAAATTGGTGTAAATATGAGTTTATGTGCAATATGTTGACAGTGGAGAATTCAGTGAGGACTTGTGCAGGCTTCGGCACCTGCCCATTTTGCTCTATATGGCACTTACAAGCCATTTGTGCGTTTGAGGCAAATGTGGAGTGAACTATTTATTATTTAATTATCTCACTGTGAATTGTAGGCCGCAGAGTCTGAAATCAAAACAGCCAAAAAGTGCTATGAATAATTCGATTCTGATATGAATTCTCTCTCTCCCGCGCTTTGTGTGCCATATCAACATGAGTTGAACATAGCTACCCAACGGTAATATACTGTACATAATATATGTGAGAAAATGGATTTAATGGCTTGTGGCAGGAAAAGCAACAGGGGAAAACAGCAGGGGTTTGGTGGCGGGAATATCTGAAATTTTGAGAGCGAGATTGATATTTCAGTTGAAACAGGACCATTTTAACCATTACTTTCACTTTCAGTCCAAACAAACAGTGAAGTAAAAACAAACCCTCTCCAAAAAATTGGTATTATAAAATCAGTCAGAATTGTTGCTCAGTTAAATGACAGTTCATTATCCTATTAATAACCTCTGCTTAAACAAAATGTAACTTGATTGTGCCTTTGACCATTTTTTCCCCCAAAATTTGCCTTCCTCAACAGATTCAATGTATTGGAATAACCTGACAAAAGATACAGACACAATCAATGGTAAACGGTCTTTGGAAGGACCATTTATTAGTTCTTTTCTGATGGAGATCAAGACTAATTCCCAATGTCGGTCTTGGGAGACACCCATTGAAGTGCTTAAATTATTCCCGGGTAATCACTGTCTTCATGAGCTGTCCTGTCCGTGTTGTCCAACTCGTCACCCTTCCAGTCCGGCATACTGTTCAGTGCAGCTCCTTTTGTGTTTCTCCAGCCCATACAGTATATACCACTGACACCCTGCTGATTTTCACCTGCATATTTCCTCACATCTCACAGTCAGAACAGTATTTATAAATGTCAATGCCAAATAGATGCGTTATATATGGAATATCTACAACTACTATGAAATTAGGGTAGTGCAGTGGTACTGTGCTGCCTCACTGTAGGGAGATCAGGGTTTGCGTAACGGGTTCTTCTTGCATGGAGTTTATATATTCTCCCCATGTCTGAATGGGGTTCCTCCTACAGTCTAGAGAACATGAAGGTTAGGTGCATTGTCGATACTACATTGGCCCTAGTCAGTGTTTGGTGTGTGGCTATATGTGTGTGTGTTTGCTCTGTGATTGACTGGCACCCTGTCCAGCATTTGTCCATGATTTGCACCCAGTGCTAGCTGGGATAGCCTCCAGCCCTCATGACGTGACCCCAGTCTGGTTTAAGTGGGTTAGAAAATGCCATGACATGACTGTGAAATTAAGTTTAATTTACTTAGTAAACAAACTGCAAACTCAAAACGAAAATAGAATCACCAGTAAACATTGATACACATAGAATGAACAATTACTGCATAAAACTGTTCCAAAACTGAGAAATCTGCTGTTTTTATTCCTTCCTGGAACAATTACATATGCAAAGGAGTCAGGGTGACTTGTTTGGATGAGTACTGAATACACACGCCAAGTGAAAGTGTTCAGAAATACTTTCATCAAAAAATTATGGGCTGGCACAGTTCAGTTAAAAAGGTGATGCCGCCTTTTTCCCTAATTCTCCCATATGGCAATGGGCCTAGCAGGGGGGCACAGAAAATTTGCCCATGTGCTGCTAATTGATGATCCCGGTACTAAAGTAAGTATAAGTAAATATACAAGAGCATTTCGGAGAGCCTCACTAGTGATTTTTTGTTAGTCTTTTACCACATTTTTATAAAAAATTTACAGTAGAACCTCGACATATGAATGTCTCCAGACTCGAACAATGCAGAACACGAATGGGTCATTCAAATTTTTTTTTTCTTTTTTGGTCCACAACCTCAAACAAAAACTCGGAACACGAACATCCTGCTAAAACTTGTACAGGTCAAGATGTGGCCATGAGTAGCCAAGAGAAAGCCAAACAGGCCTACATACGCTGTATATGCCTATGACTCAGCCTCAGCCTCAGTATCACCACAGATCTCCTGTTGTAAAGACGTGCTGCAACTGTGTTTTCTATGAACATGTTATTTTTTGTTCTTTTTTTTCCTGTTGAAAGTAATTACCACGTTTCCTAAGAGGAAGCTTGTACATGTTACGAAACGAAATAATAACAAAACATGAAAGTGGTTCAGAAGAGTACGGGATGGCCAAGTCGACAATAAGCACATTTTTGAAAAATAAAGACGCAATTAAAGGTGCCGTTAAATTGTCATTTCCGTTTGTTTTATTTGTTTATCTCTTCTGTGCATTGATGTCAATGGTTGTAAAAATGATTTTTATCATTACTTTTGTACATATATAGGTATAAATAAGCAATCATTTTGGGGTCTGGAATGGATCAATCCTATTTACATTATTTTTTATGGGGAAATTCAATTTGAAACTTGACCAGATCGAAACTCTGGAACTGAGCAAGTTCATGTTCTGAGGTCCCACTGTATAACCTAAAACAGGATTATATCATTATGGTCTGCATTTGGCAAAATTCTTCCAAGGCTATAAACACATGTCAGAAGCAATCCCATAAATAGAGGGGATAAGTGGTTCCTAGAAAACAAATCATGTTATTTTACTTTTATTCATATAATATGCTCACATAATATGTCCCAAAAGTGTGACCTGGATGATATCCTGCATTAGGCATGTGCCATTTTCTTCCAGATGATGATGATTGAAGTACTAGACTTTATTATTACTCGCTTACTTGATGTCCACTACCATACCCATTCACCAGCTCTACATGCTCCTTAAACTCTAATATCACTCATCTGTAATATATACTTTCCAATGAAAAGCACAGATTTGGGAATAATCTTGGCTGATGCAGTCTGCTTTGCACTGCTGAGGTGATACTAGTTACTGAATACTTACTGTAAATACACTCTAAGAAGTGCTCACGTCTAAAAGTACATTTAAAAGACTTTAATACAGGGCGATTCAAAATTATGTTAACATTTGAATGGCGGAAACAATTTATTCACAAAACATACTTCATATGTGCAAGATGATTTACAGGAATGTCTTGACCTGTTTGCCATCATGTTCAACATGTACCACATGTGGCACATAAATTGTATATAAGTATGTACATAGGAGTACCATTAGTCTCTCTATTATAAAAGAAAATCTTGAGACAAGACTATTTCCAAGAGATTTTTTCAAGTCCCGCCCTCCTCTCAACCATTTACGGTTAATGGTCCACGCCCACAGTTCTCTCACCTCTCATTTGTGTGAATGCTTTTGTCAGACACAGTTCTGGCCCTCTCAGCTCTTATAAATTTTTACGTTTTCCTCACTTTAAGTTCCCAATAAAAGAAGACGTATTATGTCCAAATCTTAATGAAGACTTTCATCCCGAAGGGTTATGAACAGAAGAAATGAGTACACGAGCAATCCTAGCACCGAGAAACGATGAAGTCAAACGGATTAACGTTTAAATTATCTATCTGTTACACAAATTGGTTAAATGTGTATCAATAGACTATGCTGAAACAGTTGGTGGTGAATGTGCAGAAGATGAAAACATCAACTTACAACATCCCGTAGACTATCTACAACTGTTAACACTGTTTGGTCTTCCACCAGCCAAATTACTGTTATGTATAGTAATGTTATTGCGCAATTTATGTCTGAGTGATAGGCTATGCAATAGGACAAGATTAGTTGTATTCAAAATTGGTCGAACAATTCTGACATGTGAAATTTTAACAGGGGACAAGAAAAGTAATGTGGTACATCTTCTGTGGAAAACATCAGACACCAAAGGAGACCTTGATATGCCATTCGTATTAAAACGTTAACAGTTTCCTGTTAGAATAGCTTTTGCTATGAAAATTAACAAATCACAGGGACAAACATTCCAAAAAGTCGGTTTATTTATTAGAGAGAAAGTAACGATATTCACTTACGGGCAGTTATACGTTGTGTTTTCACGATGTAACTTCAAACACAATTAAAATTCAAAGCGGTATTGACAAAAAGTTAATTCTAAATATTGTTATTACTGAGGGCGGCACGGTGTGGTGCAGTGGTAGCACTGCTGCCTTACAGTTAGGAGACCTGGGTTCGCATCCCGGGTCCTAACTGTGTGGAGTTTGCATGTTCTCCCCGTGTCTGCGTGGGTTTCCTCCCACAGTCCAAAGACATGCAGGTAAGGTGCACTGGCGATTCTAAATTGTGTGTGTGTGTGTGCCATGCGGCGGGCTGGCGCCCTGCTCAGGGTTTGTTTCCTGCCTTGCACCCTGTGCTGGCTGGGATTAGCTCCAGCAGACCCCCATGACCCTGTAGTTAGGATATAGCAGGTTGGATAATGGATGTTATTACTGTAGTTTTACAGTAAAAGTGTAAGTTTAGAAAGTATTTGCGTGTTAACTTCAAAGTCAAACAGAATGAAAATGTATAATGCAACCAATATCTCTAATGCAACATGAAATATAATTTTCTTTCCATTTATTACATTCTACTATTTTTTACTATGGTTAATTACTCGTTGTAATGTAAAATAGTTGTATTATGCATATGTAACAATTCCCATGAAAATAACAATCTGTTTAAATTGTACATCCGGTTCCTCATACGCGAAGTGACTAGCATGTAGCGCCCGCACGGGCGTTGGAGAGGGAAGCGAGCAGGGGGCAGAGCCCCCTAGTGTTAACATAATTTTGACTGACCCGGTATATACTAGCACAAAGAATATTCTAGTGCTAAGAAAGGTCAAGCTATAACCATATGGCTGCCAGTTTCATTACGCATGGTATGACATAACATTTCTTTATTTTTCTTTTTGATATGTACCTGTCAAGGACCAACTCTTCCAGCTTGTGCAGGTCACACGCAATGTATTCCAGCGCCATGTCTGTGATACGAGGGCACCAGGATAAGTCCAGACTGCGCAGCTTCCGCAAGTTTTCAGCCACCAGCTCCACACCGTCATCTGTGATCTTGGAACAACCTGACAAGCTCAGGGAGGTGAGGTTTGGCAAACTGTGCACCATGTTCACCACACCGTGGTTTGTGATTTCCCAACAGGAGTTCAGGCGCAGGGTGTGGGTGGTATAGCCCTGCTTGGCAGTGAAGTAGGCCATAGCTGTGTCCGTCACATGGTATGCCTGTAGACTAAGCTCAGAGAGATTGGGCAACAGCTGAGAAATGGCAGCAATGGCATCATCAGCCACATTGATGCAGTCACTGACACTTAGGGAGGTGAGTCGTGCGTTAAGGCTTGACCATAGCCCTGCCTCCGTGAAGTCGTTACACCCCGACAGCTCCAAGTGAATTAGGCCTTGCATCTGTTCCAGCATAACCTGAAAGGGAAAATTGCAAGGTTAGAATCAACGGGAAAGCGGTCATACATGATTCAACTGAAATGCCCCCCAATCTTTAGCTTCTCACAAACACTTTCTTACTTTGTAGGTTTGTTATTCTGTGACCCACATAACTCAAAACAAGGTTACAGAATCATAATTTAAATTATCAATGTCAACATTGTCAATTAAAACATTGGACAGGAAAATCTCTTTCACTGTGGAAAGAAAAAAAGCACAAAAAGAAAAGGAAAATGTGAAAAATGAAAAAATGCATCCCATATTTTTAAATAAGCACAACACATTTGATTTAATATGTGAACTCAACTTAAAAAGAAATATATTAGTTATATACTGTGTCACACAGGGGTGCATTGGAGGCAGTCAGTAGGGGCTTGACTAAATTTGGTACACCGGATCGGGGTGCACTAGTGTCTTTTCTCCCTCCTATGCAGACCGCCTAAAACCAGCACTAATACAGACTCAGCTTCCAGTGCCATTCCCCACCCTACTCCTGATGTCACTTCCACCTACGACCTGCTGGACACACCTCTTCTACCTCTACACGCATAAAGCCAGTCTACTTCCCCTTTATCAGGCAGTCCCGTCTTGGACTCAGTGCTCCGAGACTACTCTTTTAGTTATTCCTACCGGTTAATAGGTAATACTAGCCGAAGCCCGCCGTAGCATATGGCGGTGTAAGAATAGGAACGGAAAACGGTGAGAAAGGAATTCAGTATAACAAAGGCTTAGGAAACCACCGTCGCAGTATAACAAAAATAGCAAGGAGCGATCCCAATGCCAATTGTCGAGAGAGTACCTTCCTATAGCAGGCTCTGGAAAACAAAGACATATATAGATATACTCCGCATTCACTGTGTTGCCCAGTCGACATGATAAGTCAGCGCATCTGCCCTATTTCGAGTGGTAAAAGTGCATTTAAACTGATACAGGTAGACATAGAAACGGGGTTCTCTGATGAAAAAAAAAATATAGTTTTAAACAGTATCGTTTACATACAACAGATTTTGGCGAATCATTTGCATGCAATCATTTATATCCATTTATACACTAATAATAAGTCTATGTTTTTCATAGCCTGCTACAGGAAGGTACTCTCTCGACCATTGGCATTGGTTTCGCTCCTTGCTATTTTCGTTATACTGCGACTGTGGTTTCCTAAGCCTTTGTTATACTGAATTCCTTTCTCACCGTTTTCCGTTCCTATTAAATAATTCCTCCCGTATAAGTAACATTTCTCGGACTGCTTTCTTCCATCTCCAAAACATTTCTAGACTGTTCTTACGCAACACAGTACTAAAGTATTGGTTAATGCCAGAGTCATCTCATGTATAGATTACTGTAATGGTATTCTATCTGTCATCCCACAAAAACGTATCCATCGCTTACAATTTATTCAAAACTAGCAAAATACCTGTGCTTCGTTGCGGTGAAGTACTGCCTTAAAATTTTTATTAAGAAAAAAATGAAACCTTTTTAAACTGAGGGAAAATATGCCAATAATTATTTGTTAAGGATCTCGTTGTATACCACATTGTGAGTTCGGCCCTCCGGTTGTAATATGACCAAGCTGTGCGCTGAGCTTACTCTTGAGCATGTAACGTACAGTTGGCCATGTGAACAGTAATCTTGTTTCAAATCTCACAGCTTAGATTGCTGCTGTCACAATCGGTTTGAGTTTCATGGTTTGTTTCAATTACGACAGTATTTGTAGAACTTGTGTTGAAGTGACATTCGGCATCTGTCAAGCGTTGTAAGTATACAACCGGTTTCATCGATAACTTCACATCCAGCTTTTGAGAGTTTAAACATTCATGAACATCAAAGTGTCCACTATTGAAATCGTCACCTGTGAATCTAAGATGTTTAAGAGGCATTGGCGGTTGTCCAAAGGTGTAAAATATTTGGCCATTTCGGTACACTTAAAAGCGACAACCGAACAATTCAGCGGCAGCCATCAACTCACATGCAGATGCATAGGTGAAGGGCTTAAGCATTTCATTCTTCTAGTGCTCCTGTGTAGTATATTTATCTCCTGTACCGTCATCAGTTTACACCTTGAACCTGTCTCAGTCATTCAATACATAAGACACAATGTTCCTCCGGATATCAAGAGTGAGCCTGATATGGCCGTGCAATATGTAACAAAGAGAATAGAAAAGGCAGGTGCCACCTCCGGGCATGGAAACCACTCAGTAAGTGACAGTTCTTTGATCGATGGTGATCACCTCGATAGACATGTTAATGGGGGTACGGTTAGAATGATAAAGGAAATGGGTACCTGAACAATGTAAAGCAAGTCTAAAATACCTACACTATAACTATCATCGTAATAAATGAACAATAAAACAGCGGAGAAGCCATGGATTAAATAAAAAGGCTGTAGTTATCAGCAGGGAGACGTGAATCCCGTGGCGAAGCAAGGAAGGGAATGTAGAGACTGGAACGACGGACGGCCTTATATAGGCAGGCAGGCAGGCAACAATGTGGGAGGCGTTGGGATGGGGGACTCAACGCCGCCTCACACGGTGACCGAGCTGCGGGCTATGGACGTAAGTTGCACTCAGTTAGCGTTGGGATCCTGCATACCAAATTTCTTGAAGATGGGCCCATAAGTAACAAAGACCGTTGAAAAGTTCAATATGACGGCCGACAGTGGCATCATACCACCGAAATATGTACCAAATTTCAGCCTTCTATCTACACGGGAAGTTGGAGAATTAGTGACGTTGGAAAGTTCAATATGGCGGACGTTGTTGACCGTTATGACTGTTACGCGTAGAATTTCGAAATGAAACCTGCTTAACTTTTGTAAGTAAGCTGTAAGGAATAAGCCTGCCAAATTTCAGCCTTCTACCTACACAGGAAGTTGGAGAATTAGTGAGTGAGGGAGGGAGGGAGGGAGGACTTTGCCTTTTATTAGTATAGATTCTGCTTCCAGGATAATAACCTGCTGTTCTAAATCCACTGAACATACTACACCTATTCTCTATCAACTTCACTGGCTCCCTGTTAACTACAGAATACAATACTAAATACTGCTCTTAACATTTAAAGCTCTCCGCAACCTCACTGATCTCCTCCAGACTTACACTCCTCTCGCTCACTCAGATCCTCATCTGCAGCTCGACTTTCTGTACCACATATCAAACTCTGTGCTATGAGTTCAAGCATCTCTCATTGTGCTCCTCAACTCGGGAATTCTCTTCTCTCTCATATACATCAGCTCGATTCAATAACACATTTTAAAACTACCCTCAAAACTTATCTTTTCAAACTGGCATAGCAATTGTGAATTTTGCACTGTTACTGCCAGTTATATTTGTTTGTTTGATTGAGAGCGACGTTGGATGTGGAAGTAGCAGTAGAAAATTATTACAATCACTATCAGAAAAAACCTGAGTAACAGATTGAGATGGAGAAATAATATTGTAAATAGTATCAAATAGCACTTTGGGATTACGCTTGTGAGTCTGAATAAGATTAGAAAAATAAGCTGTTCTAGCATCCCTAACCAAAGAGTTTAAAGAAGCAAGTAAATCCTTTAAGTATGAATGATGAACTTCCAGATTAGTAGACTTCCATAGGCGCTCCGCTTTTCGGCAGGAACGCCTAAGATTACGAATGGAGTCATTCATCCAAGGAACTGAGTGGGTAACAGAACGCTGCCTGATCTTAACCGGAGCAATCTTATTCAAAATATCAGTACAATGGTCATTAAAACATTGAACTGCTAACTCAACATTATCAATATTACTGCTGGCATCAGATGCCACAAATAAATCAACAAACTGATTGATCACTGACTCATTAATAAAACAAGTATGCCTAGAGTTAACACAGGGTGACAGCTCTAAATTTGAAGACAAGTCAAACAAAACACACTTATGATCACTAAAGGTTACAGTACAAATTGTAACATCATTCAAGCCAACTCCATAAGAAAAAAACAAATCCAATGTATGTCCCCCACTATGGGTAGGGCCAACAACATGTTGTACAAAATTAAAAGAGTCGGTGATACACAGAAATTCAGAAGCCACACTACATAAAATATCATCCACATGGATGTTAAAGTCACCAAGTACTATTATTCTATCCAGCTTAATAATGGTGGATACAAAATCTTGAAAATCAGTAAGAAAAGGACTAAGTAGGATTAGAGATGGCGGGCGGGGCTCTGTCATGCGTATCCCATGGTCTTAGAGTTGGTGGGCGGGGCTCTCTGTCTTGCGTGCCCTTAATGAATTATATATATATAGATATATCTATAATCCAATGTCTGTCTGTCTCTCTGTCCACCTGCTTTTCACAAGAGAACTACTTAACGGATTTATATATCTTTATTTTTCTAGAGTTTGCTTGAACATTCCAGTTGATTTTGCGACTTCTCTCATCGCTCGAAGGATCACAGTTCACTTGCAGGAGCGATGTATTTGCTCTAATCCGAGACAGAGGTTGTCGGCCAAGGGGAGGAGGAAGCGTGATGTCAGGAGTGGGGAGTCGGTCTACAGCTGCATTTTGGATTCCTTGCCTCCGCTTAGGTACCGATACAATTTTGTTTATTGATTTTTAAAGTTTGTCCTGATTCACTACTACGCGGACAGAGCCACAGGGGACGGCTAGTTGAGAATATACAGTGTGGAACCCCAAACCTTTTTTCTTGCCTTTTTGTTCTTTTCAAAACTGCTTCTATCAAAATCTACACATAATATTCAATGTTGGGCCCTAGATCACCAATATTTTAACAAATGTTCTTGGCAAACAAATACGGGCAAAAAGTACTACCTGAGATTTCCAAATACTGTGAGACAATCACTTTACGTATACAAATGAAGCAAGCAGTTTTGGCCCATGTGTTGTTAAAGGTAAAAACATCCCATAGAAGAACCAGAAAGTTCAGGCTGTGTAAAAGCATGCGAGTTATTGTTCATTTGCAAAAAGAGATAACAAACAAACAAGCAAAATATATAGTCACAGGTCTTTCTAAATGACTCAGCATTTACAGACAGATATATATATCAGAGAGAGAGATAGATATAGATAGATATGAAAGGCACTATACAATAGACAGGTGCTCCATAATAGATAGAAAGATATAGATATGAAAGGCACTATATAACAGATAGATGCTCCATAATAGATTTGAGTGATGAATCGGCATCCAGTCAGGATGGACACTGCTTCCTTATCTGGCCAAGAGAATATTATTATGGAAGGTCACAGAGGGAGATGTGATATTCCTCTCCCTCTCCAGGATGTGGACAAGGAAGAAGGATGCGGTAGCAGCAGTTAACCCAGGGCTGGTGTCCCAGGTCTGTGAGCAGAGCATCCCCCTGTACACGGAGTGGCAACAACCTATCTGGCAAGCCCCAGTATGGATACCCACAGGGCAGCATTGGAGTTGTGCCCTGTCAAGCTTCTGTGAAGACCACCAGGGGAAACTGTCAGGTCTTGAATGCACAGGGACCACTGTGGTTCTGCCTGGCCCAGAAGTACTTCTTGTAGGCGACCAGGAAGTACTCCCAGGTCAGGTGTTAAAAGAAAACCCTCCACTTGGCCCAAGGAGAAAGAGTTGGGAGAGGAGCTGGACAACACTCACCTAGAGAGGAGGAAAAAAGAAAGGAATTGGATGGGATTAGATTGAATTGTGTACTACTGAGGAAAAGAAGCATGTCAGAGGTACTGCTTGAAAATAAAAATAACCTTTGTTTGACGTGGGACTGACCTCTTTGGTTTGGGGCTCAGTGGCCACAACAGACAGACAGATCTGAAAGGCACTATGCAGATGGGTAGATATGTCACTAAATAATAGATAGTTAAATATGAAAGGCAGTGTATAAGAGATGACTAAAAAGAAAGAAAACATCTGACTTAGATTTTAACTATGTATCCATGTACAATTTTAATTTGGTTATTTGATTCACAACTATATAGTCATTTAACTTGTATAAATACTTTTCCTTTTTAACTCAAGATACACAAGTTTTTCTGATAATAGCCCCTTTCACTGTGTGTTGCTATTACTTCTAGTGCATTTTCAAAATAAAAACAGAAGGTATAATAAAGTTCACTGAGGACAATAGATATTAAAGTTAAGACCCTGCCAAGCATTTAATTAATTTATAAACTCAGTATATAAACTAGTGTTCCCCTATATATATATATATATATATATATATATATATATATATATATATATATATATATATACACACACACACACAGAAGGGTTTACTGCTGAACAAGTCTAGCACCAAGGCCGACAACACAGCATGGTACAGCACAGCTCAAGAACCAGTGCAGATGAGATGTCAGGTAATGATAGTATTTATTATGGATAACTGATGACATACATGTGATAAATATTAAATAAGCATCAAGTTAATGTCTAAAACTAAACAATCATAGTGATGCCCAGGAGATGCTGTGTTTCCATTTGGCAAAGTACAAGAACTCTCACAACAATAAACAGAGTTAAGCTGAAGTGATGCAGAAATGCATGGACTGAAAGGACAAACCGGCTTGCTTTGATTTTTTATATTTTTGCTAACTAATAGTAATTTCAACACAATACTCTGCCCTATTTGCAATTCTCGTTTAAAATATGTAATCACAAATATGTTACATTCATACTGCACATAATGAAAGCTTCAAGTTAATCAGCAAAAAGGAAAAAGTTTTTAAATCTTTTAGAATGAGTCTTTTTTTATAAAATGATTTATCATGTTAACAAAATTAGTGACACCACATCTTTAAGCATAAAACCAAAACACCAGGGGGCTTCGTCTGGTTTTGTGCCACACTGACCCTCACTGGTACGTGAATGATCTTTAAGTTTCCACTGCCTTCACAATACAGTTTGACTCGAGAGAACAATTGGATAGAACCCAGCCTAGCATTGTACCTGGTGCCCGTCTGGTTGAAGCAGGTAGATGGTGAAGCTTTCCAAATACTAGTCACTTGAGTTTAGAAAGAAAAACTTTTGGGGTACAGATGATAAGCTATTTTTTTTCTTTTTGCATCCTTACCATATACTGTAAGAATGTCTGAACTTTATATTTGTGAAACTTGTCTGCAGAAACATAACAACACCTCACTCGGCTTCTCACGTTGCTGAATCTCTAACGACAGCAGTCATGCGTTTTTAAATTAGGTCAAAAACCGTGAACAGTGAGCTTGCAAACCTCATGTTTCTTTATTTCCAAATGTGAAAGTGTGAAAGTTACATTTAACGGTGTGTGATTAACCGTCAGTTTGCTCACCTAAAGACTACTAGCTCCAATGTCACTTTGTCACTACTCACTCTATTGCTGCCCTATACAAAGCTATTGTTAGCTAAAAAATGACCAAAATTAAAAATGATGTAGAGCTGAGATAACCCTGACTAAATGATGTCAAATAAGACAAGGTTGTTGAAAAATGTTTTAACGCACATTCATAAGAGGCTCATGCTGGTAGAGATGGGCAGCTTCATTCACTAGCATTGGATTGCAGCAAGACTAAACATTGCCAATTAACAAACATACAAGATCTTCAGCAATAATGCCCATAAGATACTGCCAGTTTAGTCTTAGGCATCTGTATGGATGGAGAGATTTACTGTATGTGTAATGAGTAAGAAAGATTGCTAACTAATTTTGTCGTAGTTTACAGGAGAGATGCAGCTGTAGAAGCAAACTAGACACTGGTACAAAAAAAAACACTAACATATATCTAAGGTAAATTCTAACTTAACATGAGAAGTCAAGAAGCAAGGGAAACACCAGTACTTGAGAAACTAAATACATCAAATATTAGGCTAAACGAAGCAGAAGATAGTTTGCCTAATTGCTTAATAAAAAAAAAAGATTTCAGCCATGTTATAATGAGAGCAGCATTGCCAAATTAAACATGAAAATTGAGGTATTCAAAACATGACATATTAAACTTTCCTGTATTATTGGCAGGCAGTTAAAATTAAAATCAAAACCTGGAACATGTCAAGCAAGACGTTATTTGCTGCTCTCACTTTCACTTAACAATAGCCAGGTGAAGTAATGACATAACAATTAATATTTTAGCACACTCGGGATAGATTTTCCAGAACAATTGTTAAATAAAAATTGGACACAGCTAAATCCTCATTTATATAAATTACAAAAAGACTCCCTGCTAAAACATAACTGTTACTCAAGAGATTAAAGAAGAAGGGAGGGAGGGAGGGAGGGAGAGTGGCATGGCTCTACCTAAGTTTCAATAGATCTCATATATTGTGACTTTGGAGACATGATCCAGGTTGGCTGCCGCTGCACACACTCCCTTGAACAGCAGAAACATCCAAAGTCACGTCTGAGATCAATGAACACACATAACAAACAAGAGGAAGGTGCCAAGTACAATAGTGTTTGAATTAGCAGCGTGCCAAAAATTAAAGTGCAGTGCAGTTTTCATCACATGCTGCGGCACCCATAAGCTCCTCCTCTAAGCTTAAACGCACCATTTTTCTAAACTCTTGCACTGCCACGGACCTCTCATTCATCACATGAACTCACAGCTATATGATTGTATTTGCAAAGAAGATCCCGCACTATGTCTTCTTGATACACTCTACACAAAGTCATTTACACTTTGGGGTGTGAGTTAAGTCGAATCTCATGGAGCCTATTAATCAGCGAAGTATGATGTAACTCGTATCTCATTGTACAGCCACCATAGACACAGCCAGCTTGCTTCTGAGCTTTGCTGCCGCGCTCAGTTATATTGCTATTGTGAAGCCATAGAATTTTTTTTCAGCTTGCAGAAAATAGTGCAGGGCTGGATTAACCATTAAGCAAAATAAGCACGTGCATAGGGTATCGAGGGAAGTGGGGGGGCACCATAAAAAATTCCTATTGCCGGATTTACCATGGACCATATGACACAAAACTGCAAATGGTGCATCTGGACCAGGTTCCACAAAATGGGGCTCCTACATTAAATTAAAAAAAAATTAAATTACATATACATACATACATACATACATACATACATACATATAAACATATATGTATATATATTACTTTCTTAGAATGTTGGTGTCTTTCAACATCTGCAATAAGATGCTGCAGATGTTCTATCAGATGGTTGTGGCGAGCACTCTCTTCTATGCGGTGGTGTGCTGGTGAGACAGGATAAAGAAGAGGGACGCCTCACGTCTGGACACACTGGTGAGGAAGGCAGGCTCTATTGTAGGCACGGAGCTGGACAGTTTGACATCCGTGGCAGAGCGACGGGTGCTGAGCAGACTCGTGTCCATCATGGAAAATCCACTGCATCCACTGAACAGGATCATCTCCAGACAAAGAAGCAGCTTCAGTGATAGACTGCTACCACCGTCCTGCTCCACTGACAGACTGAGGAGATCGTTCCTCCCCCACACTATGCGACACCCGGGGTGGGGGGTAAACGTTAACATTATACAAAGTTATTGTCCGTTATACCTGCATTTTTATCACTCTTTAATTTAATATTGTTTTTTATTAGTATGCTGCTGCTGTAGTATGTGAATTTCCCCTTGGGATTAATAAAGTATATATCTATATATATATCTACAGTATATCTCTATATCTCTCTCTCTCTTATATATATATATATATGTGTGTGTGTGTGTGTGTACAAAATGGCCTACAAAATGGTAACTATATGCCAGACCAGGGGGTGGCAGAGTGTGCTAACTGTCTTTTGCAGACCATTCTTGGGAAATCCTACTTGGTTCCGGTGCCGACAATGACGTCACTTCCGGTCAAGAAAACGTCTCTTCCAGTCACAGTGTCGATGACGTAATTTCCCGTTTTATCAGTCGAAACCACCATCTTGTTTCCATGCAATCAGTTCAGTTCTGGACTCTGTTCTATGCACATTGTGCTTCTTTAAATCAACTTTTGCAACCAGGGAAACAATATACAGGTGGCTGCCCCAAATGTTTATGGTGTCTTTGACTCTTTCTTATCTGAATATACATATACACATATACACACACACAACAATAAAAATAATAATAAAATTGTAATAATAGAGGTTAATGATATACATTAATCTTGCAAATACAACACAATTAGAATGTTGTAACTGCCACACAGTCCACCGAGGCTCACGTAATCATTCTTGCCTTGGTCATGTCGACTGTCCCATTCAGTTGTCCACTGAGAGTGAGTGCACCAAAATCTTTTAAGTTTTTAGGGCCTGTAAAAGTCTTAATCTGGCCCTGTCATTGCAAGGGCGGTATAAAACCGCTGATGTTTTGAACCAACTCGAATTTGTTGCCAAGATAAATATTTGGAGGATAATGACAGTAATCGAGATCATAATCAATTGGATGATAAGGAATCTGTAGGCTCTGGCACTGATGCAGATTGCTACTCTAAAAGCATTTCTTCAACACAAAGTGTCCGACTCGTCCGGACTCTCAGGACAGCAGTACATGGAGATTCTGCTGCCCACCAAATCCAAACCATCACCGACCACCAGATGTGTTGTGTGCAACAACATGGACAGCACAAAGAAACACATTATAATGATGGGACATGTGCTTCTAAGCCTGCACTGTGTGAGGTGCCATGCTTTAGGGACTCATTCAAGTGGACACTTTCAGCCATGGTTCTAGTCAATATAAAATAACATTACATTTTTGACAGAATTACTGTTGCTTTCTAATACATTTCTTTAGAAATTTTGA